>NC_054704.1:10544728-10727412 GCF_016097555.1 Gigantopelta aegis | reverse complement strand
GTGAACCTTTTTGAGTTCAGCTAGGCGTTAGCGCGAAGCCATTTCATACTAAAGTGTGTCAAGTGGTTTCTGCGTTTCATACTAGCATGAAACTCAAAAAATTTCACGTTCAGTTCTTATAATTCCAAACACATAAACCATAGTCATTAAATGTAAAGCTCTTTCAAATAAAAAGGGAACTATTAGTTTTTCCAACTATTTACTATTTTAATTAACACGAAAAGTCATACTCAACATTAGCGGAATCCCTATGGTGGTTCGGCTTTTTCCGTCAAATAGCCGAATGAGAGAATGACAATGTTACAATCATTAATACAATTTCATATTTTTTTTTTTTTTTATTTTTTTTTGCATTAATTGTCAAATACCAACTAGAAACATTTGAATTCACTATAAAAAATATAACGTAAGTAATTTCAATAACTTTAACCTGTAATAAAAATGTCTGAAGCGACCTATTTTGTATGGTATAATTTATATGTGAAGCGGTTGGTGTTGGAATATTAACTACATTTTTTTATTACTGTCCAGATTTACCAATTACGACGTTGAAAATTACAGTTATCAAATTTGTGTTGAGATATTTTGACATGGAGAAAGTGATTTTCAATGTTTCCGGAAATGGATGAAAACAGGCATGTCGCGAGTTTCTGTGTTTACTGGCCTTGTAATTGTGGAACTGGCGACAACACAGGATGGTTTAGGCGTGTGTGTGACTTCAAGTGGTGCGAAACAAGTATTCGTGATTGTCACAGGGATCCTATAATACCCGTAACTGAATAAAACACGATTATCCAAATATCTCTCCTAACTGTATATCTATTAGATCTCTCTGTAACGGGCAGTTATACCCGCGTGGCTCGTCTCTAGGTATGATCAGAGATACGATCTTATATAAAGTATGTATAATATAGCACGTTTAGTTCACTAGAAAACACAACAAAAACACAATACACTTTAGAATCTGTATTAACCTACGCTGACAAATGTACTGCCGCAGTAGTTAATTAACAACAACAAATAATAACAACCCAGAACTGATCACTTTTTACACAGTTTACACAATATTCTAATCACTTCACCGTGACACAACACCCACACGTGTGATAATTGAGAAACGCTTCCAGGGGAACTTAATTAATAAAGGAATTACAATTCTATTCCTAACTGGTTAATTTTTAATTAACCCTTAACTACTCATTCAGTAACTTTGTAATACAGACTTAATACTGGTACCTATCACAATAAAGACAATAATCTACCGTTTACCTAGGTCCTCTAGGATGACTGGTTAAGCTTTAATAATTTTTAGAACAATGAATCCTACAGTTTACTTCGTAAGATTACCGAAAACACTGTCTAAATAATATTGGTATAATACAGTATTAAAATATTTAAAGTCACATCAATCACATCAAGGTTATACAACAGAGCAGAAATAAAATATTTACCAGTCCGGACGGACAACGTTCCCTGGGAGCCTTCCTATGTTTCTCCCTCATATCTCTAAAACCCTAGCTATTTATTATAAAGATCCGAATATCGCCTGGGGGTACATCGCGGTACCGAATACCTACAAGTGATATTTCCACAGCGACCAAGACGGCAATTTTCTCTTAGATGACCAGACTGGTCGTCGCCTAATTCGCAAGCA
Organism: Gigantopelta aegis; assembly: GCF_016097555.1. NCBI lineage: Eukaryota > Metazoa > Mollusca > Gastropoda > Neomphalida > Peltospiridae > Gigantopelta > Gigantopelta aegis. The sequence goes on along the minus strand of NC_054704.1, from coordinate 10,725,758 downwards.
ATACCCCGATCGTACCGAACTAGCGGAGGTATTACGTAACTACTGGCCACATGGCCTCCGCATCTGGTCTGGGTGTGTATTAGGCACAGCTCGACCACCGTCGCGCAGAGGTATAACGTAACAAAGTGCCCATCTGGGCTTAAGTGCATATTGGGACTGCACACGGCCCTCTAAAACAATTAATATCGCCACAGGCGAAAAGAAATAAGAGCATGTTCCGTCACAGTGAGATTTAACGTGTTTAAATTAAAATCTCCAAAAAATTGTATAGGAACATCTGACATGTTACGATGTCTAACGCTGACACTTGGAATTTTGACAGCAAACGATTACTGTTTGATGTCTAAAAATAGAATCTCAAGGAAATACCTCGGGGATTCCTTTGTTGACATAATTCATAAAATAGTTCCGGCTATAAGCCAAAAATAGCGCTAAACTGAGATTCATGGTGCTATGAATGTCAGTTTTTATCATCACGTGATACGAATTTGACCAATCCAAGGGTTTTTAACAAAAGCATTTTTAGAGATTGGAATTATAAAACAATGGTACTGGATGAAAATAAAATTGCAAGTTTACTTTGCCCAGATAAAACAGCAAGCATTATTCCAATGGCAGAACTGTCTTCATTATGTGTTCTATCACTTTGAACTTTGACCTAGCAAAATGTTATTTGGTATACTACCTTAATTTCAACTTTTGGTATAACATGAACTGAATAAAGCTGGATTTCCAGTGCTAATGGCGTTATGTATTTGATACTATGCTATGAAATAAATCATCTATTATTAAGAACTCCAAATTCAGAACCAAAGTTAGTCCAAGAGTTTTATTTATTACAATAACAGCAAATGTGGAGGCAGTATAGTAAATGTTACACCGGTGTTTCAACGTAAGGCTTTAAAAAAATTCAGTAACCCTACCCTAACTAGAAAAAGGGCCTATTTTTCTTTCCGGTGAAGGCCTTGTTTAATATATAGGGGAAAAGAGTACATAGATAGTATTGGGAGAGGTCTTGATATAGGCATTTTGTCTGTTGACCAATCCCCAATCAGTATTATAATTGGGAATAAATATTGTTTAAACCAGATAGCATTTTATCTGGATTGTAGGGGTTAATGTAAAGGCGACCTACCTAAAAAACACAAAAAAAACATCATTCGGTATGTTCCTGGAAAGTATGTTTCTAAAGCCCTGGCATTCACATTATTCGGAAATAATATGTTTACATTTACCTAGTACGCAGCTATTGCGGTTTATTACGCTCACGTCGTATTGTCAAACACGTTAATAATATGTTTACATTTACCTAGTACGCACCTATTGCGGTTTATTACGCTCACGTCGTATTGTCAAATACGTTAATAATATGTTTACATTTACCTAGTACGCACCTATTGCGGTTCATGACGCTCACGTCGTATTGTCAAATACGTTACTTCTCTACATGTGTGTACTTCATAAATAATTAATGTCGACGTCTTCGCGGTCAGAGTGCCCGGCGTCGAAGTTACGTGCTCGTGACATAACAAATGTTTCGTCTAAGTTGCTGTGCAAGCTGGTGCGTTCAAAACGCTGAACTTTACGAACTCCCTAAATGTTTCAGCTATATTGACAGGCAGACAAGCAGTCGTGTACTTACAACTGTCAGCGTTCACATGGAATGATTGATAATTACAGACATAGTGTAACACAGTGGAAACTGACTTGTCTTATTTTGGCGGCTTATTCCTTCAACCATATTTATAGCCCGTCCCATCATTCTATAAAACAAAAAATTGTAAATAATTTCAGTTTGGTTTGACGTAAGAAGAAAAGTAACAGTGTTTTGGAAATAACAAAACAATACTATTTTAAGTGCAATTTGAAAATCAATCAGCTCAGAAATAAATAACTTGTAGTAAATTTCACAGTATGAAAAAAAGGCGTTCCCTGTTGGACGGACTATAGACGCTTTATTTGGGAGCAGTCATTTCGCTACTCACTTAGAAATCAATTTAGGGCGGAACGTAGCCCAATGGCAAAACGCTCGGCTGATCCCTTTAGGATCGATTTCCATCGGTTCGCCTATTAGGCTATTTTTAGTTCCAGCCAATGCACCACGCCTGGTATATCAAAGGCCGTAGTATGTGCTATTCTGTCTGTGGGAAAGTGCATATAAAAGATACCTTGCAACTAATGTCACAAATATAGAGGGTTGTCCCTTTGTTTGTAGTATCTAAACCTGCTTTTCACCTCCCAGCATTGCGTACATAAAAATTATATATATTAGGAAGTTAAGTCCAGGTTGAGCTACTACAAAAAGTTGCAGTTTGACATACATGTATTGGTGTAAGTGTGTATCGTTAATAAAGCAATGTTACACATAGCACACTGACTGTAAAGTGATAATGTTGTTGCGTCACTTGTCACCCCGTGACGACAAATCGTGCAGGCATTGCTACACGATCTGTCAAACAAGCGAGGCCGACAAATCGTAACGATTGTACTTTTTTTCAGTAAAATATGAATGTCCACTGAACACCTTATTTACTGCTATATGACTGTCCCATTAATAATAAATGTTAAATTATAAAAGTATGTGAATACGGATAAGCCACATCTAACTGATTGAGTACATTACTCATCTTGTGTAGAAAACGATGGTTTCCCACGTATTAACCTCTAGTAGAAAACCCTCAGAACATGAGGAGTTGGAGGATGACGACGATGGTGATAATGATAACCACGATGACGATGCAATGTATTTTTATGCTTACATCTAAAGTTGTTTTCTGTGTGTTTCTCTTAACAGACAGATATCGTTGTATTAATGTGAGGGAGAACCCAGTTTCGCCATCGAGAGAGAGAGAGAGAGAGAGAGAGAGAGAGAGAGAGAGAGAGAGAGAGAGAGAGAGAGAGAGAGAGAGAGAGAGAGGAGGGAGGTTGAGGGAGGGAGAGAGACGGAGAGAGGGAGGGCAGCTATTTCTTCATAGAAAGGAGAGCAAAAAAGAACGAGAGAGATACAACAATGTGTAGTTAACCTAAATACAATTCCATGGATGGGAACAAATGAAATATTTGACTCCGTCTCGAGTTATGACCAGATCGTTGACGAAAATGATGGCGTGTGTTATTCCATACAGTGGCGGACTAGACAGCTGTGATGACATGCACTCATGGATAAAAATAGTAATGCTGATGAGTACTGCTACCACAGCTGTCAAGTCCGTTATTGTGTGGAATAACATCCGCCATCATTGTGGTCAACGATGCATTGTATTTTGTAAATATAGCCTCCGAATGTCTACCATAAAACTCTCTGAATGCCCTCGGGAGGCCTTGAACATCATAACCCAGATGGAACAACTTCTGTTTCATTTAACCTGCGCGTTTTGATGGTAATTTGTTGAGAGAGAGAGAGAGAGAGAGAGAGAGAGAGAGAGAGAGAGAGAGAGAGAGAGAGAGAGAGAGAGAGAGAGAGAGAGAGAGAGAGCGAGAGAGCTAATTCTTCGAGTGTTTTGTTGACAGATTGGAAACTGTCGTCTGCTATGACATTTTGTGTTTGGGTAGTAGGTGTAACTTGCACTACAAGTTCAGCCCCAGCACTGAAGCTCGTGACACACGATATGACAATGTGTATTCAACCTAATTACAATTCCATGGACGGGAACAAATTATATATTTGTCTTCGTCTGGAATTATGAATGTGATCCTACTTTTGTAAATTTGATTTGTATTCTTTTACGGTCCTGGGACTTTCTAAAATATCTGATATACCTCTGGCATAAAACCGTTAACTGTAAATAGGATTAGGCGTGTGCAATATTCATTGTTTATCTGTATAATATATCTACAGCCCTTTCATTTATGTCCTAGATATGTCTTTATTAGGGACCGTACCGAAAGACTAGTGGCGCCCCAACTCGCCGCTAGTCGGTCGATTAGTTTTTTGGTCTAAAAATAGGCTTGTCTTTTAGGTCCTTTTACGATGTGTTCCCGGAATTAAACGAAGAACTCTTCAATTATAGAAGGTAGGGAAGTGATTAAATTGTTTGTGCTCGATTCCAAAAACCGGTTTCAGATTTGTTTTCACATCGTATTCCAGGCCAAAACCGAAAGTTGAAGAATATCACGCCATTTTCTGCAGGAAAATATTTTATTTTGTAAGTTTCCATGATTTAAGAACAACAAATTATCAAAGCACAACAACTTAATACATCACTAAAGCCATATATGACACTAGTTTACTGTTGTAAACTTTTATATAACTTATAGACCCCATAAAAACATTGCTAGGTGTACTGAGATTTTCGTTTAAAACACTTTCCCTGCTATTTATTCTACAGGTACTGTTAACACTGTAGAAAATTAATAATTTTATGCATATGTTGATGGGGAACCTTCAAGCGTTGTTTGAATATTTAGAAGTGTATGAAAATTATGATAATGGCCAAATCAATGCAACAGAGGTATTTGACTTTTTTTATCACATTTTTCCACAAATACTCAATGACACTGAGAAACTTGTTATTGATGAACTGCAAGCCATAAATATATATAGATTTAATGATGTTTTTAATGGTTACTGATGTATTCTAACCCAAAATAAGGCACCAAGTTAAATAATTTGCACTGTGCCAATTTTTGGGGGTCAAAGTAATATTTTTGAATTTTTTTTTTTACATTATCATTATCTGGGATGTGTTTCATCACTACAGCTATAAATATATGTGATTGTTACAAAATTCTGAAAGTGTCTACGGTCCCTATCTTTACCGCTTGGCTGTAAACTGGGTCTCTATAAAACATTTCATCAAAGGCTAGAGATCTTCACAACGCTTAACACTTTTGATCGGTATATAGACGGAACTCTAAAGGGGTATAATGCCAGTGACCCATATAGAACATACAATTGTTTCTCAGTCACAGAATCAGTTATTTTAATGTACGTTTTCAGAAGAGGATACCAAAACATGGTACGCTTTGTACGCTTGTCAAAATGGTGATAATTGGGAATGCAGGCGTGTGTGCAGGGGAGAGGGATTTTGGAGTTGAACACCCCCACCCCCCTCTACATACATTCACACACACCGCTCAAGCAAATGTTCTTTTTTCCAATATATTTTTCAGGGGAGCTTGATTCGAAACACACTGCACCCCCCCCCCCCACCCCCCACCCCCCACCCCAAACTTCGCTCGCCACAGTTTTGACCCCACCTGTGTTACAATTCCTGCACATGTGCCTAGAATGGCCTCTTGTTTCATTTTATTTCAAATTATTTTCGTGCTTATATCCAATTAAGGTTCATGCACGCTATCCTGGGCACACATATCAGCTATCTGTGCTGTCTGTCCAGGAGAGTGGGTTAGTAGTTAGTGGTTAGTGAGAGGGAAGAGGGTGTGGTGGTCTTACACATATGGATATGTTTTAATCATAAGCGTACTTGCTGAGCTCAGTATTTCTTATTCGGACATAATAATGTTCTTGTGGAAATCAGAAACGTCCTGTGCAATCATAAGCGTACTTGCTGAGCTCAGTATTTCTTATTCGGACATAATAATGTTCTTGTGGAAATCAGAAACGTCCTGTGCAATCATAAGCGTACTTGCTGAGCTCAGTATTTCTTATTCGGACATAATAATGTTCTTGTGGAAATCAGAAACGTCCTGTGCAATCATAAGCGTACTTGCTGAGCTCAGTATTTCTTATTCGGACATAATAATGTTCTTGTGGAAATCAGAAACGTCCTGTGCAATCATAAGCGTACTTGCTGAGCTCAGTATTTCTTATTCGGACATAATACGGTTCTTGTGGAAATCAGAAACGTCCTGTGCAATCATAAGCGTACTTGCTGAGCTCAGTATTTCTTATTCGGACATAATACGGTTCTTGTGGAAATTAGAAACGTCCTGTGCAATCATAAGCGTACTTGCTGAGCTCAGTATTTCTTATTCGGACATAATACGGTTCTTGTGGAAATCAGAAACGTCCTGTGCAATCATAAGCGTACGAAACAATTGCCTCTTTAGTGTTGTAACAAACCGTCAAATTCGAGCAAACGTTATACAGATATTCGGGGAAAATGTGCTAACCTGACTTTTTAACCATGTATTTCTATCATCTACTCTCAAAATTAGTTGTAATCCAGGTAAAAATGCGTAGTGATTCCTTTGCATCCCTATATAGCTGTTTGGTAGTAATGCTAATATGAATAAATATTGGTGTGCAAATATGGGAATTTTCGTTTAATTCGGGTAAAAGCCAGTCTGCTCCCCTACAAAAATGGGAACCCGTACGCGTATGTGTGCATGTCTCTTGGCATTAATCTACCACTATCATACTCGATATGGGATAGATCACCGTCGGTGGGCCCATTGGGCTATTTTTCGTCCCAGCCAGTGTACCACGAATGGTATATCAAAGGTCGTGGTATGTGCTATCCTGTCTGTATGATGGTGCATATAAAAGATAATGGAAAAAAAGTAGAGGTCTTCCTCTCTGTGACTATATATCCAAATTAGGAAATGTTTGACATCCAATAGCCGATGATTACTAAATTAATGTACCTTAGCGGTGTCGTTAAACAAACACACTTTAACTTTAACCGTTATGATACTTTCAACCATCTGACAAAGTATTGTTTTTAAAGTATTTTGTTGTTGTTGTGTTTGTTCTTGTTTTAGCTATTGGCACCAACACTTGTCTTCATATGTAAGGTATAATAAACTGATTTATGATGGTCGTTTGCTTTCTTCAAAACATTCGCACGGGAGACCACAAGGCAGTAGACCAGTCTGGCACAGTTTAGTTTCTAATTTATGCTGTTGTAGTTGTTTTTCTTCTTGTTCCAGCTATTGTTCTAGTTACTTTGAAGGAAGCGTTTCGGTGAAAGGTTTTCTGGGGTGAAATAGAAATAACCTGCCTCGATGGTATTGTGGTTAAGTCATCATACTTAGGGCTGGTAGGTATTGAGTTCGAATCCCAGCTTTGGTTTCCAGGCAGAGCGATATCAGCGGCTAAATATGGAGGCGTAAGGCCACTTTCCCAACTTGTCTCTAACTAACCACTAATAACCAACCACTAAACCACCCGTCCTAAACAGACAGCTCATATAGCTGAAGTATGTGTTCAGGACAGCGTGCTTGAACATTAATTGGATATAGGTGCAAAAATAAGTTAAGATGAAACTAAGAGTATACTGTATTAATGTTCCCTAACTGGTCACATGAGTTTTTGTTGTTTGTTTATACTTATCTTCGTGCTTATATCCAATTAAGGTTCAAGCACGCTGTCCTGGTACACACATCCAGCTGTCTGTCCGGGACAGAGGATTAGTGGTTAATGAGAGAGGAGTCGGTGTAGTGGCCTTACACCTACCCATTGATATGAGTCGTTAAACTCTCGCCGGGTGGGTGCAGGTACCGGGATGCGAACCCAGTACCTACCAGCTTTATGTCCGATTGCTTAACCACTACACCACGGAGGCCGGTCACATGATTAGATAGCGTGGTACCGGCCTCGGTGGCGCAGTGGTTAAGCCACGGATTACACGCTGGTAGGTACAGGGTTCGCAGCCCGGTACCGGCTCCAACCAAGAGCGAGTTCTTAAGGGTTCAATGGGTTGGTGTAAGATCACTACACCCTCTTCTCTCTCTATTTCTCTTTCTCTCTCTCTCTCTCTCTCTCTCTCTCTCTCTCTCTCTCTCTCTCTCTCTCTCACTAACCACTAACCAAATAACTAACCCACTCTCCTAAACAGACAACCTAGATAGCTGAGATGTGTGCCCAGGACAGCGTACTTGAACCTTAATTGGGTTATAAGCACGAAAATAAGTTGAAATGAAATGAATGATAGCGTGGCTAATTCATATCTGGTTGGAAGACTGGTTCACTTCTTAAATTAGACCGCGCTGTGTACGACAAGCCCAGTGAACGACAAGCCCAGTGAACGACAAGCCCAGTGAACGACAAGCCCAGTGTACGACAAGCCCAGTGAACGACAAGCCCAGTGACATGACAAGCCCAGTGACATGACATTCCCCAGACTGATCCCAGCTCGTACCTTTCCATCGCCTGCTGGGCTGACCTTGTGCCTCTGTGTGGACACGGTTCGCTGGCTTGGGACAACATGTAGAGCAATTGTTCCACATAAATCAGGTGTGCTTATGGTCGTGGAATGTCCGCGACACACAAAGACGAATTATTATTTTGCTTAATCCCGCTTTTAATGAGTTCTCGGGCGTTTGTTTTCTTATAAGTTTTTCTCTTTGTAAAGAGTTGTGGTTCACACGGCGGCAAAGAAAAGTAGCCCAAGTAACTTAAATCAGTATGTTTTTGCTACAGTGAATAAATTAAATGGAGATATCCAACTCTAATGGACATTTTGAGATTTGGTTTTACGTGTATGTAATTATAATATTAATGTGACCACCTAAACCATTACAATGTCAGACTGGTATTTCTGCTCAAAGCAATATTCAAATGTGCTTGACAAGGTCGACACAGAATTCTATTGCCCATGCTGGAAATCCATCATGAAAAAAAGAAGAAAGGGGTAACAGACAATGAAAGAAAAACCACAAAAAATAAAATAAAATATCAAGCAAGAAAACTATGAAGTATGAAAAAATGTCTTTAGTAAAAATGATAAAAGCGAAGTACGATACGTTTAATGGCGTTTTGATTTAGCTCAGTGGTCGTTATATATTATTGTCAGTTTGTCATTGCACAGGTGCAACTCTCGTGTATAGTGCTCCACAAAAAATAGGTTGAAATAGCTGACGTCACTTAGGGCGTGTTTATGTGTTTTCGAGTACTGAGACACTCGGTGAATCGTCCAGGCTCTATTCATCAGAACATGTCACTTAAAAATCACTTCTCCATAACAATCGTATCTCCATAAAGGCCGTCGGGTGTGTGTAGTGTTGTATTTGTTGACGTTATTCGTGTGAATATATTAAACTCTTTCACATAATTACGTTTTGGTGCAGTATTAATTTCCAGCGTAGTCACAAACTGCCCATCCGACAGCTGAGAGGTTGAAGGGTCGATTCTACTGGGTGCATTCCTTTCAAGAAATGCGAATTGAAAACTAAAACGCTACTGAAAAAAAGGAATATAAATCTTACAATGAGGTTGAGTAAGAAAAGGTTATTCTCTCCCTCCCTCCTCTCCCAACACATGGCTCATGACTGGTACATCAAAAACCGCGATATGTACTGTTCTACCTAGGCTCTGGTAAAGTGCTTATAAAATATATCTCACCTGGCAGTGCACACTTAACGATACAGTGGCGGATCCAGAAAATGCAGTTGGGGGGGGGGGGGGGCAATGACTTGAGGCGAATGCCAAAGGAACTTTGGGGGAGGTTTGGAGGGGGATTGTAAAAAAAATAAAAAAATAAATTATAATAAAATTATAATTGTCGTAAAATGTAGGAGTGGGGCGGGCTCCTGCCCCCTCTAGATCTGCCTCTGCGATATGTTACTCTCTCTCCCTCTCCCTCTCTCTCTCTCTCTCTCTCTCTCTTTTTTTTATTCTGCTCTCAAAATAGTTCTTCCAGTTATATAGCTATAATGGTTGTATTGTTTAATAACAGGTAATCTATATCTTATAAATGTTTGTGATTTATATGTTGTAAGTGTTTGTAATCTATATGCAATCTATATATCGTTTTACAATTCACCATGCCCATAACATAATTAATTCACATTTCGCAAGGTAACCTCGGTTAAAAGCTCAAGTTTCCTACGTGTGAGGCCAACCATGAATACAAATGGACAAAACGACCAACTCAAATTCTCAATATACTTGACCACCCTGTAGGTGTTCTATATGTATTTGACAACGCGGAGGTAACAAGGGTGGGTTTACGACAGGTTATAAAGGAATCCGATAGTGAACCAATTGTGTCAGATACAAATGATCTTTGTAAACTATTACGATATGTCTGTTCTTGCTGATCGTAAAACTGATCTAAAGTTTGTTTTGTGTAACGAGACAACTAGAGCAAGTTCTTTATTAATCATAGGCTACTGGATGACAAACACTTGGTAATTCTGACATATTGTCTTAGAGAGGTAACCCGCTAAATTTAGATATATGAGAGAGTCGTATCCCAATAGTAAGGCGCTTGTCTGATGTGGGTTTCCTCTCTCATCTGTGTGTCCTTAATCATATGCCCGATGCCATATAACCGTAAATAGAAATACATAAATATTGGCACGGTATTATTTTTGAGGGGAAATTTGTCCAGATGAATTCTGACCGGAAACATTGTGGGGTTTTCTAGAGGGATTCGACCGGAGAGATTTTGACCTACCCTCGGTGAATATACCGCGTGTTTACCCGATGTCAAACCCTTGAGTGTGTTGTTCACACATTAGGCTAAGATGTCAAACACGTAGGATTTACTGGGTACATGCAATTCACAGTAAAGCATAATATACGTTAACACTTTTGTTTTTAAAGATTGGGGGGGGGGGGGGGGGGTTGGGTTGTTGTTTTTTTTTTTGGGGGGGGGGGTTGGTATGTGAATAAACAAGAAAGAAAGATATTGTGTATTGCAACAGAAACAAAGATAGCCAACTGTCAGATCTAAAGTACTAAGCAGCTAGCATCACATTAACTGCCATTGCTGGTATATTGATGGTATGTGCTGTCATGTTTGTAGGGAAGTGTAAATAGAAGGGTACGGTTCAGTATTTATTGGATATTAAACAACCTTCCCTTTCGTATCATGTTTATGTCCCTCGTGAACTAATTTTAAGTTGTCACGAGCTTTAGCGAGTGACAATGAAAATTATTTCACGAGGAACAAAAACATGAAACGAAATAGCAGCGAGTTTACTATCATATTTATTACCCATAATCGATCTTAATTTATATCACTGAACCCGTTTGGTTGACGTAGTGTTACGTCCCACTTGGCGTTCTAGTGGGACGTATCACTTTGATATGTACCAAGATATGTGTAATAAATAGTTTTAAGAGCTTATATCCAGTAAAAGTTCAAATATAGTGTAAAAATATAGAAGGATGTAGCCTACGCAGCGGTATTATTATCTTTATGCGTAAAAAGACAGCAACCTTTGGCTGTAATTTCAACAAAATCTCATTATGCAATGTCAAAAAACCTGTTTGTCTTTTCTTTCTTTCTTTCCCAGTCAAACTGTTCTTACCTTTACATTTGTCAGACATTGTTGCGTGTTAATATTACAGCATCAAACAGCTGCGCAAACACCGTTCCTCAAAATGCCTATAGCCTAGCTACCTCTTTTGTATGTTTTGAGACCAATGTCTAATTGTTATAGTAAGTCGCCAAACTTCAAGTCCCAATCTCGAGTGTTGTTTTAACATATAAGTGCTGGCAACAGACTGACCACTTTGGACAGGACTCGGTGGTGTAGTCGTTAAACAATCGCGTGTTTGGTAGGTACTGGGTTCGCAATGCCGGTACCGGGTGACACCCTGAGCACGTTTTATCGACTTAATGTAAAACCATTACACCGACTTCTGTCTCATTAACTACTAATCGATTAACCTGGACACACAGCCTGGATAGCTGAGGTGTGTGCTCAGGACGGCGTGCTTGAACCTTAATTGGACATAAGCACAGCAATCAAGTTAGGAGATGAATAAAAAAAGCAATTACCACTCTTGTTTTCTTCTTGTGACGCACCATGGTTAAATACTTGCACTTTATCGGGTGTAACCTTGTTTTCTTCTTGTGACGCACCATGGTTAAATACTTGCACTTTATCGGGTGTAACCTTGTTTTCTTCTTGTGACGCACCATGGTTAAATACTTGCACTTTATCGGGTGTAACCTTGTTTTCTTCTTGTGACGCACCATGGTTAAATACTTGCACTTTATCGGGTGTAACCTTGTTTTCTTCTTGTGACGCACCATGGTTAAATACTTGCACTTTATCGGGTGTAACCTTGTTTTCTTCTTGTGACGCACCATGGTTAAATACTTGCACTTTATCGGGTGTAACCTTGTTTTCTTCTTGTGACGCACCATGGTTAAATACTTGCACTTTATCGGGTGTAACCTTGTTTTCTTCTTGTGACGCACCATGGTTAAATACTTGCACTTTATCGGGTGTAACCTTGTTTTCTTCTTGTGACGCACCATGGTTAAATACTTGCACTTTATCGGGTGTAACCTTGTTTTCTTCTTGTGACGCACCATGGTTAAATACTTGCACTTTATCGGGTGTAACCTTGTTTTCTTCTTGTGACGCACCATGGTTAAATACTTGCACTTTATCGGGTGTAACCTTGTTTTCTTCTTGTGACGCACCATGGTTAAATACTTGCACTTTATCGGGTGTAACCTTGTTTTCTTCTTGTGACGCACCATGGTTAAATACTTGCACTTTATCGGGTGTAACCTTGTTTTCTTCTTGTGTGACGCACCATGGTTAAATACTTGCACTTTATCGGGTGTAACCTTGTTTTCTTCTTGTGACGCACCATGGTTAAATACTTGCACTTTATCGGGTGTAACCTTGTTTTCTTCTTGTGACGCACCATGGTTAAATACTTGCACTTTATCGGGTGTAACCTTGTTTTCTTCTTGTGACGCACCATGGTTAAATACTTGCACTTTATCGGGTGTAACCTTGTTTTCTTCTTGTGACGCACCATGGTTAAACTTGCACTTGCACTGGTTACTTGCATCGGGTGTAACCTTGTTTTCTTCTTGTGACGCACCATGGTTAAATACTTGCACTTTATCGGGTGTAACCTTGTTTTCTTCTTGTGACGCACCATGGTTAAATACTTGCACTTTATCGGGTGTAACCTTGTTTTCTTCTTGTGACGCACCATGGTTAAATACTTGCACTTTATCGGGTGTAACCTTGTTTTCTTCTTGTGACGCACCATGGTTAAATACTTGCACTTTATCGGGTGTAACCTTGTTTTCTTCTTGTGACGCACCATGGTTAAATACTTGCACTTTATCGGGTGTAACCTTGTTTTCTTCTTGTGACGCACCATGGTTAAATACTTGCACTTTATCGGGTGTAACCTTGTTTTCTTCTTGTGACGCACCATGGTTAAATACTTGCATGGTGTAAACGCACCATGGTTAAATACTTGCACTTTATCGGGTGTAACCTTGTTTTCTTCTTGTGACGCACCATGGTTAAATACTTGCACTTTATCGGGTGTAACCTTGTTTTCTTCTTGTGACGCACCATGGTTAAATACTTGCACTTTATCGGGTGTAACCTTGTTTTCTTCTTGTGACGCACCATGGTTAAATACTTGCACTTTATCGGGTGTAACCTTGGTCACTTGGGATACCCTCATATCGACGCCCTGAACGAGATGGACTGGCTGATATAAATATTATAGAAAATGGTTGCGAGACGTGGTAGTTGACGACATCGGCTGACAGTGGAAACACATCGTCATCGCATTGGTATCTAACAACATTGCACGCGACTGGTATATCAAAGGCAGTGATATGTGCTGTCCTGTATTTGTAAAAGTGGATATATAAGACATTTTGTTGCTAATGGAATAATGTACCGGATTTCCTTTAAGACAATGTGTCAAAATTACTAAATGTTTGACATCCAATAGCTGATGATTAATAAATCAATATGCTCTAGTGGTATTGTTAAACAATACATACTTTTAACCTTTTAGCCTGTAAACCGGTGGTGAGGCAAGATTGAGGTTTTAATAAGTTTTTGGGGTTTTTTAATTCGAAGTGTCAAGCTAACTTGCGGCCAACATGAACGCTCTTAACACCCTACCGACCGTCCTCCCTCCTGGTTTGTTGTGCTAGTTCAACATGAACGCTCTTAACACCCTACCGACCGTCCTCCCTCCTGGTTTGTTGTGCTAGTTCAACATGACCTACGTACACTGTGAACGATCGGATAGAACGAAGATCGTATACAATAACTCATCAATGTAAGTGTAAACCCCGAGAGATCATAATCCATCGTTTAACATGCAGTGTGATGAACATGTGGCTTGTGTTCGACATACTTTGAAGTATATATACGATACGCTCAGTACAAACATACATTTGCATATATTTAGTTTGAGGTTCGCATCTCTTTGTGTCGGGGAATTTCATTGTAATATTATCGGTTGTCATTAGCCTTAGGTCCGAGCATAATTATAGGATCGCGGGGTGGGGGGCGGTATATATAGATGTCGATGTTTTTACTTTGAATCGCATTGCCCGCACCAGATGGTAAAAGCATTTGTAAAATCGCACTTTGGTGCACAGTCCGTTAGCGCCAAAAGTTTAAATAAAGTTTGCTACAGGCTTCCGTCTTTCGCCGGGTGACACGTAGCCCAGTGGTAAAGCGCCCGCTCGATGCGCGGTCGGTCTGGGATCGACCCCTGTCGGTGGACCCATTGGGCTATTTCTCCTTCCAGCCATTACTATCCTGTCTGTGGGATGGTGCATATAAAAGATCCCTTGCTGCTAATCGAAAAAGAGTAGCCCATGAAGTGGCGACAGCGGGTTTCCTCTCTCAATATCTGTGTGGCCCGTAACCATATGTCCGACGCCATATAACCGTAAATAAAATGTGTTGAATGCGTCGTTAAATAAACATTTCCTTCCTTCCTTCCGTCTTTCTCCATTATCAACACAAAGAGGACAGCGAATAAGAACACGTTCTTCAGATTCTGCATTATTAAGACAATTAAAACAGCTTCTTTTGTGAATCTTCAAATGTTCTTATCTGCCCGTTTCTAATCTCACAGGCGCTGTACTACTACGAAATATGGATAACGCACGCTGATACGAATTAAGCAAATTAACAAAGTAACATAAAATTCAGTTTTAAACATGTTTTTTAAATTTATAGGTACGAACTTATTCCGTCCACTTCTTCTATTAGACGTATCACTTTTTAACATATTTGTCTATTTAATTTCAAAACAAACTAACGTTTCTCTTTCCGTTTTTATTGTCGAGATTGGATTGTTAAAGAGACTGATTGTATTATTAAAACCCAGGACCCCGCTTTACAAGGCGATCTTAACGCTACCTAAAGTGCATATGTAAGATGATCTTAGCTAGTCCGACGACATATTATGTCAAACAAGATGTATTGGACAGTGACTCTCCTGGTATTGAGCAGTAGAATCACAGCGAATGTAATACTCGTGTCCTGATTATTTAGCTAGTGTGTCCGCCAAACTATTGCTGCCGATCAGAATAAGGGTAGAATGAGGGTAGAATGTATAGGTGGTAGGTGAGGGGTGTATTCCGGTCGTCTGCCTGGAGACATGGAGTAGTGGGGCGGGAGATAACGCAATACAGATCTGTCAGGGCTCCGTTCCACGAAGCGTTCGTAGCCTTAAGATTACTTTAAGCGCATAGCTACCCTATGCACTTAAATTGATCTTAGGGATAAGATTTCTTCGTGGAACGAGGCCCAGGTGTTCTAAACAAAGGTGGCGGGGACAAGTATGCAATGCAGAACAATAACATTTTGCACAAAGTGCGCTTGTATTGTGTATTGATGGTGTAGTTTTCAGTTTGATATTTATCTTACGTTTAAACTGGCGTGTAATACAAACGAGACGTCAGGTTTTTTTATACTAATGAAGTTAAAGTTTATTTTGTTTAACGACACCACTAGAGCACATTGACTACTTAATTATCGGTTATGGGATGTCAAACATTTGGTAATTCTGACACGTAGTCATTAGAGGAAACCCGGCGAGTACTCAAACGACGGAGACCAATCCCGCCTCTGTTATAGCAATGAAGGAAGGAAATGGTTTATTTAACGACGCACTAAACACATTTTATTTACGGTTATATGAAGTCAGACACATGGTTAAGGACCACACAGATATTAAGAGAGGAAACCCGCTGTCGCCACTTCATGGGCTACTCTTTTCGATTAGCAGCAAATAGCCCAATAGGTCCACCGACGGGGATCGATCCTAAATCGACCACGTATTAAGCGAGCGCTTTACCGCTGTGCTATTTCCCTCCCCCGCTATAGCAATGGAGACCTATTCAACATCTACTGTACACACTACCAACGACGATTGACTAGCCCACCATTTCCTTTCCTTAGAGCCCAGTCCTCTGTTTCAGGATCAAAACACACTTCTTTATTTCTTTACAGAGCCCACAGTCCTCTGTTTCAGGATCAAAACACACTTCTTTATTTCTTTAAATATTACTTCGGCCTCCAACATGTTGAGATTTTCTTGTAATCACTTCTACAGATGGAATTGTCTGCACGAACGCTGTCGACTTTATCGGAGAGACAGTCCCAAATTGAAGAGTCCATAGGGTTGCAATCGAAGGACATAAAAAGGAAATTTCGAATCGTTAGGGGTATAAATAACGCTTTAAAGGGACATTCCTGAGTCTGCTGCAATGTTTAAGATGTTATTGACTAACAGAGACTTTTTAACGATTGTAATTACATATGAAACACATTTTTCTGCATAAAATATTAGTGGCTGTATATTAAACGTCTTTTTGATCGTTGTAATATTTGTATTAGGTTACATTTCATTTTATTTAGTTTCCTAAACTTTTTTTTTTTTCGTACGTACGAAATTATTTGAAGAAAAATTCCAGTTCGGGCTTCTTACAAATATAAGACGACCAGAAACACATTGAATATACAGAGACTAATATTCTAAACAAGAAAATATAGCTAATTTTAAAGTTTAATCGTAGAAATATTTTATTAGTCGGAAACATCTAACAATGCAGCAAACTCAGGAATGCCCCTTTAAGGAATAATGAATGAATGAATGAATGAATGTTTAACGACACCCCAGCACGAAAAATACATCGGCTATTGGGTGTCAAACTATGGTAATGCAAATAAATAAAGTGATGATCAAAATCAATATAAAAATTCAAGACAAACAAAAACAGTGTAAAGAACTGTGCAAAAACACAAATATCACAGAATTTTACGGATACTGAATTTTACTCAAAACTTCAATTTTGTGCTGTATTGGCCATTCTCAAAGAGAATGTTACACCCCTGCACCACGGTGAGGTTACAGCACACGCAGGGGCTTTAAGGAATAAAGACTAGCGCGATAAAGAAAATAATTTGGACTGGGTGAAAAGAATCAACTATTGTTGGTACTACGTGTCGTAGATGGTGTGTATTTTCTCACAGATATGTATAGCATTTCTTACTTTACGTGCTGCATCGCGCACCATTTCAAAATTAAATCGTATATCAAAATTAAAATTTCACAATCAATACACGATATAATTAACTGCTTTTGCACAAAATATCCATATTCTGCTTTGTATATCATTACCGCTATTCAATTTAAAAAACTGTGATGTTTATTTTTAATCACGCTATATATTCAATTCAATTTATTGCCCAATACCAAATAATGTGGTAAAAGGCATACAAAAACTTAAGAATAAGGGTTAAAATGTTGAGAAAAACAACAAACAAAATAAGTCCACTTATTGTTTATAATCAAACAAAAATCTCGTATAGATGTCTACTTTAAATAACTTCTTTAATAAGAAAGACGAAAAACAACAGACAAGACAAACACATAATTAAGCAATCACGCAAACACACGCACTCTTTCACCTGTATGATATTGGGTTTTTTGCTGTGTTTAACAAATAAACACTAGTAAATAATATTAACATTATGGGAATAAACGCACCTCTATTGCCTGCTACGTATTTAACTTTCTTACAAAACAAGAATGACTAGCTCTGTACGTAGCCAGCGTCAGGTCGGATAATAAACAGGGCGCTCTTTTTAAAGGCAACCACCACCTTTTGTTGTCAGTTACGTTATTTTAACGACCAGTCCCAGGGATTATTCTGTTTGTTAGGTAAAGCAAAATAGCTGCATTCTTTCTGACCTTCATTACAACAGCAAAACAAAATTACATCAAGTACGTAAATACCCTGATGTCATCGACCAGGTACGCCTTTAAAACTGTATCATAATAGGTAGAGCGATATTAAAATGCGTTGTGCCGAGGTTAAGCAACACCTACGTCAGTGATTTTTGTTGGCTGGTTGTTGGCTGGTTGTTGTTGTTGTGTGTGGCATATCTTCTGAGAGGGAGCGGGACGTAGCCCAGTGGGAAAGCGCTCGCTTGATGCGCGGTCGGTCTAGGTTCGATCCCCGTCCGTGGGCCCATTGGGTTATTTATAGTTCCAGCCAGTGCATCATGACTGGTATATCAAAGGCCGTTTTATGTGCTATCCTGTCGGTAAGATGATGCATATAAAGGATCCCTTGCTACTAATAGAAACATGTAGCGGGTTTCCTCTCTAAGACTCTATAGATGTCAAAATTACCAAATGGTAGACATTTAACAATCGATGCTTAATATGTCACTTTTTAATGAGATTGATCTTACATTCCATGCCAATTTCTAATGAGATTGATCTTGGATTCTAAGCCACTTTCTACTGAGATTGATCTTACATTCCATGCCGATTTCTACTGAGATTGATCTTGGATTCCAAGCCACTTTCTATTGATCTTATATCTCAGGACAATTTTTAAATTTCAATTAACTCTATTTTTCTCACAATTGTATCGAAGCATGGTTAGTTTCACATGAGATGACCATAAACAACATAACGCTGCAATAAAAACACATTAGACTCAGTTAAGTAGTCTTAGGTAGTTTATTAGATGACTGTGACTCACGAAACTTTAAACAAAACAGTTTTTATGTTTTGTTTGGCATTAATAAGCAGTGGTTGGTGTCACAAAATTAGTCTTAAACTCCAAACATTTTTCATCGCTGAGTAGATACAAAATACAAAGTCTCTATTATGGGATTTGAACTTACGGCACCGACTGGCAAGAGAACGGTCGAGGACTATAACCTTAATCAGAGATAACGGGAAGCGACTTTTACTACCCCAGTTGTTGTTGTTCGGTTTTTTGTTTAATGACACCACTTGAGCACATTGATTTTTTAATCATCGGCTATTGGATGTCAAACATTTGGTAATTTTGACATAGTCTTAGCGAGGAAACCCGCTACATTTTTTCATTAATAGCAAGGGATCTTTTATGTGTACCATCCGACAGACGTGATAGCACATAATATGATATGAGGTCAGCTACAAAGACGCTGAATTAAACACACAGTAAATAGTTCCCACTTATAACAATAAAATAACATAAAGTCAGCTACCGTCTATTTCATGTCATAGATACATCGATGATGTTA
This sequence comes from Gigantopelta aegis, assembly GCF_016097555.1. Classification (NCBI taxonomy): domain Eukaryota; kingdom Metazoa; phylum Mollusca; class Gastropoda; order Neomphalida; family Peltospiridae; genus Gigantopelta; species Gigantopelta aegis. The sequence continues at coordinate 10,706,570 of NC_054704.1, read as the reverse complement.
ATTTCACAAACAACAATTGCAGCAAGCTTGAAGCCGCTATACAGATTAATGACGTCAGAATAACTGTTGGATCAAAAGTTGAGTGCACCTTGAACTTTAACCCACTGAGATACCATTTGATGTACTTCTACCTTTAGAGAGGTTTGTGAATTAGGTCCCTGCTGGCTATTTTACTCAACATCGTAAGTTTACGTCTGCTACTAGCAGTTATACCGGTCGTGCGATTACGCGTGTTTGGCGTCTTATTTCACTAAACATCGTAAGTTAACGTCTGCTACTAGCAGTTATACCGGTCGTGCGATTACGCGTGTTTGGCGTCTTATTTCACTAAACATCGTTAGTTTACGTCTGCTACTAGCAGTTATACCGGTCGTGCGATTACGCGTGTTTGGCGTCTTATTTCACTAAACATCGTTAGTTTACGTCTGCTACTAGCAGTTATACCGGTCGTGCGATTACGCGTGTTTGGCGTCTTATTTCACTAAACATCGTTAGTTTACGTCTGCTACTAGCAGTTATACCGGTCGTGCGATTACGCGTGTTTGGCGTCTTATTTCACTAAACATCGTTAGTTTACGTTTGCTACTAGCAGTTATACCGGTCGTGCGATTACGCGTGTTTGGCGTCTTATTTCACTAAACATCGTTAGTTTACGTCTGCTACTAGCAGTTATACCGGTCGTGCGATTACGCGTGTTTGGCGTCTTATTTCACTAAACATCGTTAGTTTACGTCTGCTACTAGCAGTTATACCGGTCGTGCGATTACGCGTGTTTGGCGTCTTATTTCACTAAACATCGTTAGTTTACGTCTGCTACTAGCAGTTATACCGGTCGTGCGATTACGCGTGTTTGGCGTCTTATTTCACTAAACATCGTTAGTTTACGTCTGCTACTAGCAGTTATACCGGTCGTGCGATTACGCGTGTTTGGCGTCTTATTTCACTAAACATCGTTAGTTTACGTCTGCTACTAGCAGTTATACCGGTCGTGCGATTACGCGTGTTTGGCGTCTTATTTCACGCAGAAAGATGGATCATTTTAAAGACAAAACAAAATATAAAATATATATATTTCTAACTATATTTGTTGTACTATAATAGTAATATGAATTGTGGTTTAGTCGTAGATTTACGTTTACGTGCAAAACTAGGCTTACGATGTTTTGAAAAATTGGACCCTGGTCCCCAACCGCTCGGACACCGGGACATCAAAGTCATATACCACGAAAACAGTTCTTTACTCTGAACATAAACTGTATTCAAAATCGTATATCCGCACAAAACCGGCAAAGAGATGTTTTGACAGTCTTGATTCCGGTATCTTGCTGCAAATGTGTAAGAATGACCCATGAGGCGACAGAGGGTTTCGTCTCCAGCTGTGATTTGTTAACCTTTGCTCATTGTATGTTGCCAGGGTCAGTGTGTTTCAACCGTAACCGTATGCAGGCAAGCATATGAATGTTTCACGATTTTCGTATACTTACCTCTGTTCGGAGGGTTCTTAGGTGGGCTGTTTTGTTCGCTTTGCTTTTTATTTATTTATTTGTTTCTTTCTTCTTTTTTTGTTGGGGTTTTGGGTTTTTTTTTGGTCATTTCTTTTATGTTTGTCTTTTACAACAACAAAAATGAACCATAATATGGGGTTCACTGTCGATAATGACTTGCTAACTTACACGGTTCGCGGAGTTTGCTTGTACTATTAACAGCTTTGTAGTGGGGGCCTCCGGTAAAAAAAAAAAAAAAAAGGTAGAAGAAAGAATTTAGGGAGGCGGCGTCTTTAAACTTTTATGACGTACATAAGGGTATTGAACCCAGACTGAAACTTTTCCATAAACATGTTTTGTTGGGCCGTTCTCGAATTGCATGACTCATAAATGAGGACACCGATCTGCAATAGGTGCAAATAGCGACGGTACAAACACGATATTCCCAACCGGCCTCGGTGGTGTCGTAGTTAAGTCATCGAACATAAGTCTGGTAGGTACAGGGTTCGCAGCCCGGTACCAGCTCCCACCCAGAGTGAGTTTTAACGACTCAATGGGTAGGTGTACGGCCACTACATCCTCTTCTCCCTCACTAACCATTAACAACTAACCCACTGTCCTGGACAGACAGCTCAGATAGCTGAGGTATGCCGAGAACAGCGTGCCTAAACCTTAATTGGATATAAGCACGGAAATAAGTTGAAATAAATGAAACGATATTCCTATTCCTTGTAGTCGAGTTGGAAGAGAACAGACCGGGCCAAGTAATTTTACGTTTAAATACATTTATCCGACGAAGCTGATATATGTTTAAAGGGACATGCCTGAGTTTTCGGCATTGTAAGATGTTTCTGATTAATACAATATTTCTACGATAAGCTTAACATATTAAATATATTTTCTTGTTTAGAATATCAGTGTCTGTACATTCGATGTGTTTCTGGTCGTCATAATATTTGTAAGTAGCCCAAACTGAATTTGGTATCCCGATAATTTCGTACGTAAGAAAAAATATATATTAGGGAATAAAATTAAGCTTGACCTAGTACAACCGTTAGGCCAATCAGAAACACGTTTAATATACAGTCACTAATATTTTATTTAGAAAAATAAAAATTATTATATTTAACATGTGATTACAGTTATTAAAAAGTATTTGTTGATTGACACTATCTTAACAATCGCCTAAAACTCAGGAATGTTAGTTTAATTGGATATATTATTAAAACGCTTGATTTAAGGTAATTTTATGGAAAGATGATAAGTAATGCTATATATGGAATCGACAAATCAAGACAAAGTAGCAGTAGCCACATCTTAGCAGGGTAAATAAAGAAGATAATATGAACGAAATCGTTACCATCTTTCTGTTAGTCTAAACCAAATATATATATATATATATATATATATATATATATATATATATATATATATATATATAAGCTGGTGTCCTTAGAAAACGTTCTATATTTTATAATTTAATAATAAATACTTTCAAATCCTCTGGGTGATATTTTGTGTTATTGTTTGTTTTTTTGTGTGCATCTTTGTATTTATGTACATCTATGTACACCCACCATCTTGTTAGAATTGTATTGACTGCTGTATGTATATAATAATATCCTCATATGCTGTAGACTACGGCCTGAGTGTAAATAAAGTTCAGTTCAGTTTAGTTCAGTTCAGTCGTATTGTCAAAGTATGTTGAACTGATTTGCGCTTCTCACCTGCCAGGAAGCGGCAGAGTAACGTCTTGTTACCTGTTGGAATTGTTTACGATATCTATTGCCGTGATTTTAATCAACAAAGCAGTCCTATAGTTTCGTATACAACAGATTTGGGCCAATGGCCCAGTGCCTATTTCCGAGCCTTGACATATTTGTGGTCGTCACTCGTGATCGTGGGATATGGTTTCACCATCTAGTCTCAATCCCTGGCACGATATATTAACCCATGCATCTAATGCTGACTGTGTTGTTTATTAGACAAAATACTGCTCAGTACGAACATATGTTAATACTTTAAGAGAGCGCAATGTTTTCCGTAACAAATGACTTAATTAATGAATAGATGGATGGATGGATGGATGGATGGATGAATAAACGAACGAATGAACGAACGGACGAAAGAAAGAATTAATGAGTGATTATGTTAGTGAGTGAGTGAGTGAGTGAGTGAGTGTGTGTGTGAGTGAGTGAGTGAGTGAGTGAGTGAGTGAGTGGTATAACGAACACTATAGAGTTGTAGTATACAAAAAAATATCTTCAGAACGGGGTGGGACGTAGCCCAGTGGTAAAGCACAAGCCTGATGCGCGGTCGGTCTAGGATCGATCCCCGTCGGTAGACCTCTGAGGATATGTTTCGTTTCAGCCTGCGCACCGCGACTGGTATATCAGAGGCCACGGTATGTGCTATCCTGTCTGTGGGATGGTGCATATAAAAAAAAAAACTTGCTACGAAAGGAAAAAATTTGCGGGTTTCGTCTCTATGACTGTGTCAAAATGACCATATGTTTGACATCCTACAGCTGATGATTAATAAATCAATGTGCTCTAGCGGTGTCATTGAACAAACGAAAGGAACTTTATTTCCAAAATAGACAATCGTACGCCACTGGTTGGGACGGGAGAAAACAAATCAACGAGTCAACAAAGGGCGATCGATCTAGTGACCCATGACATCTCAGCCGAGCGCTCAGGTTAGGACATAGGGCTTAACGTGCACATTCAGAGCAAGATGTAGCGCACGCCTGTCATGGGCGTAGGTGTCGGCTTATGCCAGCTCTTTCGTCCGAGCACTCTCACACAAAGCTACAACAGAGATTCAGATATTACAAACTTACTATTGTCTAGTGAAGACTCTGGACGGATCTCAGAATTAAGACTGTCTAGTGAAGACTCTGGACGAATCTCAAAATTAAGACTGCCTAGTGGAGACTCTGAACAGATCTTAGAATTAAGACAGTCTAGTGGAGACTGTGGACGGATCTCAGAATTAAGTACGTAGCCCAGTGGTTAAGCGCTCATTTGATGCACGGTCGGCCTGGGATCAATCCCCGACGGTGGGCTCATTGAGCTATTTCTCGTCCCAGCCAGTGCACCACGACTGGTATATCAAAGGCCGTCGTATTCGCTATTCTGTCTGTGGAATGGTGCGTATAAAAGATCCCTTGCTACTAATGGAAAAATGTAGCGGGTTTCATCTCTAAGACTATATGTCAAATTACCAAATGTTTGACATCCAATAGCCGATGATTAATAAATCAATGTGTTCTAGTGGTGTTGTTAAACAAAACAAACTTTAACTTTATCGAGGACACTACAATAGGTGATTTCATTGCAATGTACTTTCGCGCTTACATTCAGTTATGGTTCAAGCACGATGCCCTGGCCACGTACCTGAGTTATCTGAGCTGCTTGTGTTAGTGATGGCCCGATTAGTCGAGTTAATCGGGCATTGTACGGTTTGACCACTTTGACTACAAGTTACCTGGTCGAGTTCAGTCGAGTACAGTGTCGAATTACATCCCTTCTAGTTCAGTGATCTTTGAAGCACTAAGGTGCAGCAACGAAATACTTGAAATTATAAACATTTAAAATATTTTACATGTATATTACCCACATGGTTGATAATGAACGGTTATATAAACATCGTAATATTACACACTATCCTTATGTCGTGGGCTATAACAATATACTGAATGACAGAACAGAACAGAAGTTTATTTACTCTCAGGCCGTAAACCACGCCATATGAGGTACATAATACAATTATACATATAGTTTGACTAGATGGCAAACGTATACGTATTTCACATAAATAAATAAACAAACAAATATATATATATACTGACGTCATTAATCTGTATAGCGGCTTCAAGCTTGCCGCAATCGCTGTTTGTGAAATTAACATCATCGATGTATCTATGACATGAAATAGACGGTAGCTGACTTTATGTTATTTTATTGTTATAAGTGGGAACTATTTACTGTGTGTTTAATTCAGCGTCTTTGTAGCTGACCTCATATCATATTATGTGCTATCACGTCTGTCGGATGGTACACATAAAAGATCCCTTGCTATTAATGAAAAAATGTAGCGGGTTTCCTCGCTAAGACTATGTCAAAATTACCAAATGTTTGACATCCAATAGCCGATGATTCATAAATCAATGTGCTCTAGTGGTGTCGTTAAACAAAACAAACTTTAACTTTATAACTGACCTCATGGAATAACCTTCGCTCTCGCTCGGGAATAAAATAATTCCCAAACTCATTCCATAAATTTCGTTTGGCATCATAAGCTTACGAGGCAGCGGCGCAACTGACCCCCCCCCCCCCCCCCCACACACACACACACACACACACTCATCCCCAGCAAATCCTTAAATTCTTGGGGGGAAACGTTAGAGATATTCGTGTAAAATGAGCTTGCTTAAAACAGTATCACCATATATTCCATCCTTCTACCATCAATGAATAGGTTATAATCCATCCAAAAATGCGTAGTGATTCTTTTACAATGCTATATAGCCGTTTGGCAGTAAAGCTAATATAAATAAATACTGTTATCCAGATTCGGGCATTTTCGTTTAATTCGTCTCCCCCCACCCCCACAAAAATATAAAAATTAAAAAATTAAAATTAAATTAAATTAAAATAATAATAATAATAAAAATATAATAATAATAATTAATAAATAAATAAATAACGGTAACCCGTACGCCTATTTTTTGGCACTTCTGTTCATTTCATTAGGCATAAAGTAGTAGAGTCGGAACTTCAAAGAATAAAATGCATTTGACCTCCATGCTGTCTTGAACCAGACTAACCTACCCCATTTTATGTTTTGTTTACTTCAGTGTAAATATATGTGAAAATGTTTTCAAAGACTGCTCGACCTGCGTTCGTGAAGCAGTAGGCCTACTTTGTTCAGCGTATGTAAAGAAGTAAAAAAAACCTTTGAATGTTCTGCATAAGAGCGCTGCATTCAGCATGAGAAAAACGCGATGTTTGTTGCAGACGCTATATAATTGGATTCGTTGGTATAGAATATATATATATATATATATATATATATATATATATATATATATATATATATATATATATATATATATATATATATATATATTTGAAGTTAGAAGTCTTTGTGTCTCGACCCAGTGTTTTCTTTGTTTGTCCAGCTATAGCACTAGACACGTTAAGCTCCCTTCAACCAGCTAGTGTGAATCATGGTTGTACAGTGCAGGTGACATCGTCCAAACATAGTCATTGATGTTAGTTACCACTTAAGTGGTATTTGGCTCAGGCGGTTGAGCTCTCGCATGTGGTGCTTGCGTCGGAGGATCGAACCACCTCGGTGGATCCATTTAACTCGTTGGGTTTTTGACAGCTAGTCAAAGGCCGTGGTATGTGCTTTCCTGTCTGTGGGAAAGTGCATAGAAAAATATTTTTGCTGCTAATAAAAAAATGTAGCGGATTTCCTCTGATGAAAACCTGTCAGAATTACCAAATTTTTGACAACCAATAGCCGATGATTAATTAATCAGTGTACTCCAGTGGCGTCGTTAATCAAAACAAACTTTAACAGAAAATCACTTCTAGGTTGCACTACACCAAATGAGGGACTTCCGTATCAAGGGTCGATGTGCACTTGGACAATGCATGCCGGCACTATACACACACAAGGAACCTACAACACATTTTATACTGCAACCACAATATGTATTGGCAAGACATGATGAGCAGATAAATATCTAAATGTTCGGCCACTGACGAAACAATGTCGCTTTTTAGGGGACTAATTACTTTTACGCTAGTTATGACGAAACAATGTCGCTTTTTAGGGGACTAATTACTTTTACGCTAGTTAGGACAAGCAATGTCCTAATACTCACCAAACAATAGTTGTGAAATAAAATTATTCATTTCATTTTGTTTTCGTATTATGTTTGATTGCAGGATAAATACAATAACTGGATTCTGATATAATATCAGCTTTATCTTGTTCAGGTCTTGCGGCATTCCCCATTCTAACCATCACAGGATAAAGCTGATATTAAAGGCAATAACCAATAGTTCTCTATATATACATTCACGAGTATTATTGTTATTATGATTAATATAATATAGCATCTTTACACAATACAATTTCCTTAGGCTACACTAACGAAATAACAGTTTCAACTAAGTTGTCAGTTTACGTCAGAACGCATCAGATCCTGACAATAATATAAACATCCCGTTGCGCAGCTTTAGAAAAAAACATTTATTTTTAGTATAGGTTGCCTTACACTAAAAGGGGAGTTTCTGAGCCGTATCTGGAGGTAGTGTTTACGTGATAAAAGGGAAGTTTCTGAGCCGTTTCTGGAGGTAGTGTTTACGTGATAAAAGGGGAGTTTCTGAGCCGTATCTGGAGGTAGTGTTTACGTGATAAAAGGGAAGTTTCTGAGCCGTTTCTGGAGGTAGTGTTTACGTGATAAAAGGGTAGTTTCTGAGCCGTTTCTGGAGGTAGTGTTTACGTGATAAAAGGGTAGTTTCTGAGCCGTATCTGGAGGTAGTGTTTACGTGATAAAAGGGAAGTTTCTGAGCCGTATCTGGAGGTAGTGTTTACGTGATAAAAGGGTAGTTTCTGAGCCGTTTCTGGAGGTAGTGTTTACGTGATAAAAGGGGAGTTTCTGAGCCGTATCTGGAGGTAGTGTTTACGTGATAAAAGGGTAGTTTCTGAGCAGTATCTGGAGGTAGTGTTTACGTGATAAAAGGGTAGTTTCTGAGCAGTATCTGGAGGTAGTGTTTACGTGATAAAAGGGAGTTTTTGAGCCGTATCTGGAGGTAGTGTTTACGTGATACAAGCAGCTGCAGCTGTGTTACGTCATTACTTATATGTTCAAATACTATTATCTAGTCTCATCAGATATGTATATTTTATTTATTAGTATACGGTTACACACCACCATTAATTACTCCATGTAGTTCAATACAATTTCTATGTCATAGTATATTCTGTGATAAATACAACACTGTCGAGAGGGTCTTGTGACTACTAATTTTAGTGAGTGCTCTCAATTGACAAGTACCGTGTAAAATAAATCAGCCTAGGTGAACCAAGACATTTGTTCAGTTAACGGCCCCAATGCCCGACCACCGCTGTTGCTGTTATACAAGTGACACCATACCACTTCTACAGTTGTTATCAGTTAGTACTACATATAACAAGTCACTTCAAACCAATGGCTTATTTAAATACTACAGAGGTCATCTTACGTGTAATCATCAAAGAACGATTTCAAAAAGCATATCAGAATTTTGTAATATTAGGAACTATTTCCTAAACTGGACTATGTTAACTGCTACAACAAGTAATAACACACCAAATGGTGGTGTGATGCCTACGGTTCTTATGCGGTGTACACTAAAGGCTGGAATCATGAGGTACAGTAAAAACATGACACTACAATTTTCTGTAAACTGAGAGAAATCTGAACGGCAAAACCGTATTCTAATATCAATATCATATACAGTCGAACGGATGTTAGGCAAAGTCGTGATTGCTTCCATGATCCACTATCAGGTGCTTGTCCGTAGGAGGACCGCCACCGTAACATGCCGGTAGGTTAGTAGTGTTGGTATAGGGTGCTCCTATTGGCAGTAGCTAGTCCCTGTCATGGATAGAACTCTCTGGCGAAGTCAAGGGTTGTGCCCACGACAGGCGTGCTTGAACAGTTCTCTGATGGAAGCATGCCAAAAATTACCCACACCCACATCCACAGTAGCTAGTGGGAATGTTCCTATTAGCTCAGTTGGTAGAGCGCTGGACTTGCATCCTGTGTGTCCAAAGTCACTGGCCCACAATTTTAAAAATAATATATATCCCACCTCGATGGAAGGCGCATTAATATACAATGTAATACAGCATTTCTGGCGCCTCCAATTGCTGACATCTTCCGACGACCATCAACAAATGTCGGTTCTGTCAAGTGATACCACTGTGAATTTTGTTTTGTATATATATGCAGGCGCGTTTGCAGGAAGCGAAGTGGTTATTTTATATCATCATCAACACACCATCATCAGACTCAAATAAATATAACCTAAGCTCAGCAACACACCAATGTTGTACTGCCAAGGCCGAACACTAAAAAACAGTTTGTTTTGTTTAACTACACCACTAGAGCACATTGATTTATTAATCATAGGCTATTTGATGTCAAACATTTGGTAATTTTTCCATTAATAGTAAGGGATATTTTATATGCACCATCCCACAGACAGAAGAGTACATACCACGGTCTTTGATATACCAGTCGTGGTGCACTGACTAGAACGAGAAATAACCCAATGGGCCCACCGACGGAGGTCGATCCTAGACCGACCTCGCATCAAGCAGACGCTGTACCACTGGGCTATGCTAACACTGAACTGTATAAACACTCCTTCAGATATTCCGCTGTTGAAACATGGAATGCAATGAAATCTCGAGAAGACCTGTTAGTGCATAACATCTTATATACCATACTTAACAACCACTGAAGTTACAAGTTGAAGCCAAACATTTAATGTGTAACAAAAACACAAAATCAAAAACATCTCTACTATTGTACACATGTCGATCCAGGGCACCCAAATCGCAATACAAACCAGTCATATGAAAACCAGGTCATTCTGAATCAGCTGGCGGTGCGTCACGGTATGAAGCAGACAGTGATTACCATTTGAAAGCTTGGAATGTATTTATCCACAAAACACTTATTTAGCAATGGACGTTTACTGACTGCTTGTACATTGATTGTTAATGTACTTCTAAAACTGCTCGCTTGTGGCCTTATTAGACAACCTGTTTTATTTTTCCAGATTTTATTAACGTAAACGATGTCGCCAGCATTACCATATCGAACAAACCGGATCTTGACATCCGGGTTCTCCATATTTTATTAATGTCAAATGAGGGTCGTATCTAGGGGTGGGGGTTGTTGTGGGAGAGGAGGCACTTGCATCTCAGAAGAGTAAGAAAAATATATTGTCATGTTTAGTTTAAGAATCCCTCTTTGTCTAGCTGGAGAGAACCCTCTACAGCCGTATCCTCGTTCGTTTTGTGCTGCCACCCGCTTAGGTATAGTTAGCTACGAACAATTGTACTAAACTGCACTTTGATAGTCATCAATGGGCGTTAAGTGGAGGACACAGGCCCCCTGCCCTCACTCCCACTGTATATATGAGCTTGATACAGAAGCAGATGTTTCCCCATTACAAACACGTTATATGATATAAGATACGTAAATAATACAAATCTCACATCACATTAGCAAATGTATAGACTCAATAATGGTACTTATAACATAAATTAAGTACCATTTTCGCTCTAGAATGTGGATTTAAACCTCTTTATAAATGTCACAGATGACCTAAAACAAAACCTGGCCGTTACTGGCGGCTGATATTTAATTCGTAATACAGACATGTAAAAGGGTATATCTGTGGTGTCCTTTGTAGATGGGTGGGTGGTACATTATAAGCAAGTGTAGAAAGCTGAATATGTTTTTATTTTGCATGAGGAGGTTATTGAGCGTGGGAACTGGGGGACAGTTTCCATTATAAGCAAGTGTAGAAAGCTTAATGTGTCATTTATTGTTTTTAGGAGGAGGTTATTGAACGGGGGAACTGGGGGAACAATGCCCATTATAAACAAGTGCAGAAAGCTTAATGTGTTTTTGTTGTTTTCAGGAGGAGGTTATTGAACGGGGGAACTGGGGGAACAATGCCCATTATAAACAAGTGCAGAAAGCTTAATGTGTTTTTGTTGTTTTCAGGAGGAGGTTATTGAACGGGGGAACTGGGGGAACAATGCCCATTATAAACAAGAGCAGAAAGCTTAATGTGTTTTTGTTGTTTTCAGGAGGAGGTTATTGAACGGGGGAATTGGGGGAGCAAGGCTGATTTCCTCTTGTCATGTATCGGGTTCGCAGTCGGGCTCGGAAACGTCTGGCGGTTTCCTTACCTCGCCTACAGCGATGGTGGAGGTAAGTACATAGCGACATAATTTATATAATAATATACACATACACACGCACACGCACACGCACACATGCGCATACGCATATACACGCACACGGATATACATACAGACAGACAGACAGACAGACAGACAGACAGACAGACAGACGGACTGACTGACTGACTGACTGATAGAATGACTGACAGATAGATGGATAGTCGTACAGACAGACATATTTACGTTTATAAGAGACGATGTTAATGCGATATGGTGTTGGTACGGTTTTCCTATTTAGTAAGTTTAAATGTGATTTAGATTAATTACTAAACAATATAATCCACCTGTCCCGTTGAAAGGGACACTTTCTTTAATATATTTGTGTCTATTTTTTTATAATAAAATTTCCGTTACATTCATTTAAGGATTGTCTGTTATTTCTTGTACGTTCATCGGGGTATGAACAAACAAAAAATCATCCGCAAACTGAATCGGCGAAGCCGTTGTCACATAAGTTTGCGGATGATTTTTTGTTTCATACCCAGATGAACGTAAAAGAAATAACAGACAATACTTATAATTAAATTTGAAACATACAAACTCCCGTTGCTACGTCTGTACCAATAGGATGACGTTACGTTGTAATGAATGTAACAGACATTTAATTATTACAATTTAACTCATCCCATTAGTCCAGACGTAGCAACGAGAGTTTGTTCCATTATCGATGATCGTAAACATTACGTCATCAGGGAACGTCATATCTGATTACGTCATTTTATATGGGCAAGTTGTCTTATTGAGCGTTATTGTTTATGGACCAAACATAAATCAAAATAAAGTTATTCTTAGCAGAAGATTCTATATTAGTATGATTCTAATTTAATTATAAGTATTGTCTGTTATTTCTCTTCATCTGGGTATGAAAAAAATCATCTGCAAACTTATGTGAGAACGGCTTCGCCGATTCACACATTTAGCGGATGATTTTTGTTGTTGTTGTTGTTGTTGTTGTTGTTCATACTCAGATGACGTTCCCTGTCGACGTTATTTTTTTTTTTTTTTTTTTACATTAATCGAGATATGAACAAACTCCCGTTGCTACGACTGGACCAATGGGATGACGTTATTTAAGAATTGACCGCAATTATTTTTTGGTTCATGCAAGTATGAACCGAAAAAACGATTTGCACACTGTATGATCCCGCGTAGCGGGTCATACGAAAGTGTGCACATCGTTTTTTCGGTAAATACTTACATGAACCAAAAAATAATTGCGGTCAAATCTTATAATTAAATTTATATGCATACTTTAACAATACATAACTGAATTTATTTTAATTAGCTTTAAATATGCCTGTAGTATTGTTCGTGTAAACTTCATTGATACTTATGTCACGTAAGAATGCGAACGTTCATTCACTATTATTTAAATCAGGTGATTTTTTGTAAATGACGTCATTTCCTCTAGCTGCTGTGCATTTTTACGGATCATTTAGTTAGGCCTATATTGGAAGGAATTGTCCTATTCGTGTTTAGTTTATAGTTTATGAAAGTGAATGAAGGGAACGTGTCTAACATTTATGCTGTCGGTGGAACCGTTTGATTTTCGCCAACAGCTGCTGAACATCGCTTACAAGTAAGTTACAGGCGTGAAGTTTCCTACATGATTTCTTTGGCCAACGACCGAGTCTCATGTCATGATTAGCGAAGTGTTTTTTTTGTGTGTGTGTGTGTGTGTTTTTTTTGGGGTTTTTTTAATCAATGCGTATAGATCCACTTGTCTACTCTGCTATAGCATTTTCCATTAATTTATCGTATACATTTTTTGTAGCTTTCACGTGTGTTTTCTTCAAAATATCTAAATATGTTTGCCAGAATAATCCGGCTTTTTGCACAAAAGTAGTGCGAGTCCGTGTGGGGGGGGGGGTGTAGTAGGCGTGGCTTAATATTTTTGGGTTCATCGAGATATGAACGAAAAAAAGTAAGCACCTCTGGACCAATCAGATTGCCGTAAAGTGTATAGACGCAAAGAAAATTTTATTATATTGGAATGAATGTACGGACATTTAATTATTTTGTGCTAATCGTGATGTCGTAATATCACCGTTGGAGGCGACTTTAGTATTGTAATTTACTAAATATCGAATGAAAATGTTATAAACGGCGAAGTGTAATTGGTCGATATTTGAATTGTTATTTATAGATAAAATGTCACCTGGACATATGTACGTATGTATGTATGTATATATATATATATATATGTATGTATGTATGTATGTATGTATGTATATATCAAAGATGAGGGATGACGTAATCGTATTCGTCATCGTAATCGATTACGACAATGTGTGAGAATGTCATATAATCGTAATAGATAACATTGCTAATGTAATAGTAATCTGTGATTACTTTCTTGATTACTCATAATTTACCAAACCCCTTAAACACGTTTAACATCAGCTCAAGTACCAGTGACTGATCAATCCGTGTCGACAATGGAACTGATCTACCATTGTCTTCTACTCTCATTGTCTTCTACACAATCATATATATTTCATCTTTTGCAGCTACCTTCCTCATCCCGTACATCATAATGCTGATTCTTGCTGGTCTCCCCTTGTTCTACATGGAACTTGCTTTGGGGCAGTTTGCATCAGAAGGACCCATTACGGTCTGGAAAGTGAGCCCAATTTTTACAGGTAATATTTACGGGCCATATTGTCTGGGCTGGGTGGAGTAGGGATTTTCGAAGTGGGCGTATCCACCATTTGGCAAATACGTTTGTTTTATTGTAAATATTTTCCTCCAGCGATACATGTGCATATAGTTCCTTATTTGAGAACTTAGCAATCGCATTACAAAATTGGATTCCTCCATTACACCAAAAGTGGGATCTAGATTGGAAATAAGATTTAAAAGAAATCAAAGTTGAACATTTATTCTAAATACATTTTACAAAGTGGGTAAAAAAGGATATTAGACATTATAGCTTTGAAACGTAGTTTATTGACTATTTATAGTTTAAAGGCTTAGATACTAGTTTCACCCTGTGGAAATGGACACTAAGGTTGTTTATTAATCTACAAACCTGTCAGACATCTGGATAAAGTTCCAATAGAGTGAAACAAGAGTCTCTGGCGCTGAGAAATGGACACTAAGGTTGTTTATTAATCTACAAACCTGTCAGACATCTGGATACAGTTCCAATAGAGTGAAACAAGAGTCTCTGGCGCTGAGAAATGGACACTAAGGTTGTTTATTAATCTACAAACCTGTCAGACATCTGGATAAAGTTCCAATAGAGTGAAACAAGAGTCTCTGGCGCTGAGACGGGCAAATACCATTTAAAATACACTACAGCTCGGCTCCATCACCGTTATTCATCAGAGGAGATGTACGTGTGTTTTCCAACATATGAACAATACATTTCGTGGTATTAGAAATACCAGGATGATTAGTAAGACTTTTGGATCTACAGAAATGGATAACCTAAATAATCCAATCTAAGCAATATCTTATTTCAAATAGTGAACAATATGCCATAGTGTTTAGAAACTAGGGTCTGTGGCTTTAATTAATGTCCATGTTGTGTTTCATCAGGAATTGGATTCGCCATGGTGTGGATTAGCGCGACGGTGTCAATTTACTACAATGTCATCATCACGTGGGCCATCTACTACATGTTCGTCTCGTTTGTCTCCCTTGACGACAAGTTGCCATGGCAAACGTGTAACAACACGTTTAACACGGAGAAATGCAGAATAGAACCATATCCAGATGTTCTCAGCATGAACGAGAGTTTTGCTGAGAAAGCAATATGGGGTAAGTGACATAAGACATGGAGGGGTGTAGTTCCAGAAATAGGAATGTGTAAGATGTATTTTGTCAGAGAGAGAGAGAGAGAGAGAGAGAGAGAGAGAGAGAGCGCGAGCATTTACCAGTCTTTACAGTGCTTCCGCTCCGCGTGCACAGTTAATTTATATACATCATAAGTGGAAATCCGTTTCAGTAGTGTTAATGGCAATGGACGATTTGGTTTTGACGTCTAGTTCATCGATCAATAACCGGTGTATGTGAGATACGACTTTGTGATTTTACAAAATAATAGAACTGTCCTCTCAAAACAGACCCACTAATCGTTAACACACCCACCCCCCCCCCCCCCCCCCCTCCCAAGTTACTTTCATCTCTGCAGCCTATTTCTCTACGTGATAAAAGTTTGGGAATAATATATGTATATAGTAAAGCTACCACCATTTTGTCTCGTTTGTTAACTGAACAAAATTTAATAAAGATGTTTTGACCAAATTTGCCAAGTTGCTCAAGCTTAAACCTGGTGCTCAAGCTTAAAACTGGGGCTCAAGCTTAAACCTGGGGCTCAAGCTTAAACCTTCGGCTCAAAGTTAAACGTGGAACTCAAGCTTAAACCTTCGGCTCAAAGTTAAACGTGGGACTCAAGCTTAAACCTGGGGCTGAAGCTTAAACGTGTGTCTTAAGCTTAAACCCGAGGCTCAAGCTTAAACATGGGACTCAAGCTTAAACCTGGGGCTCAAGCTCAAACCTGGGACCTAATTCACTATCGTGTAACTCTGCGATCTCGCAGTCCAATACATAAAGACTTGCAAGGCCGATGCGATGATGTTAAGAGAGCTTCAGAGAGCTATGCTAATTAGACACCAGGTTGCAGTGAATGTATTTTTCCACAGGTGAAATGTTCAAGAGAAACTGCGTTGCAGACAGAATAGCGTGGGAAAACATTACCACTCCGTACAATTTGACGAACGTGGCGGAAATCAACAGCACCATTTCCGTGAGCAAGGAGTTCAAGAAGGGTTTCGCCGACTGCAAATTCGAATACAAGACATCGAGTGAAGAGTACTTTAAGTAGGTTTTTTCTTGTATTTTATTGTTATCTCATGCCACATATCTCCAAGCTTGATGATTTCAGCTTCAAACCTTTCACAGTCAAAACCTCTTCAGATTCCACATCATGCATTCGAACATTTAAAAATAAACATATTAAAACCTAACTTATATTTACATGATATTTTGTAAACGAAACAGGTACCAATCGTAGATATCTTCATTAATTATTTAAATGCTATTCAGTCAACAGTTAGCTTAGTAACTGGTTTAACGTGTCCATATACCACTAGGGTTTCGAACACGCCTATCCCGAGTCCGGCCTCCGATAGGATCGGGGGTCTGACTCGAGACAGGGATAAGTCAACAGTTAATATTAATTAGTATTTTTTGTTACGTTGTTTTGGCAATGGAGATAACTTTTGACAATTCGATACACCGACAATTCCGATATAACGACAAAGTGACCCAAGGACAAACATATATATTAAGCTCGAGAAATGGAACGTGTTAAAATGTATATTAATATAATTCCACAATTCCGCTAACGTTTTCAGTTCTAATCAACTTCTTCAGGTGGACAATTTTTTATTCTTCTATATTTACCTTCTTGGTGTGCTGAGTTCTTATTTATAAAATTGTTTAAAAATTATGGGGCGATACCTTTTATATTTCATACCCATTGCTACTAGTATGTGGATATTTGTCATCTCCAGTTAAAATGTTTGGCCTATAGATCAAATATTGTCAAAATAGCAACAGATTCAAAATTGTAAGTCTCACTAATATGCGACGCTCATTGCACTTACAGCCCTCCTGTTTGGCGTTGCAAATATCCATATATATATATATATATATATATATATATATATATATATATATATATATATATATAGGGGGGGGGGGGCTAGCTCCAAAAATTGCTAGAACGATCGTTTCGTTCGCGCGTTGCTCACACCAATCTAATTTTGCTTAACCTATTTTTTGTTCGTGCAAAATTTGGAGCACCATTTACTTGGATATACATACATACATACATACATACATACATACACACACACATACATACATACATACATACACACACACATACATATACACACACATACATACATACACACATACACACATACATACATACACACACATACATACATACACACACACATACATACATACACACATACATACACACATACATACATACATACACACATACATACATACATACACACACATACACACACACACATACACACACACACATACATACATACATACACACATACATACATAAACACATACATACATACACACACACATACATACATACATACATACAGCTCAGAGTGTATCGTGGTTAGTCTTGCAATTTGCGGGCGAATCGGTGCCACAGGTTCGAGTCCCAGCAACGGCATGGGACAATTTGTGAGGCCAGAAAGGATTTAATTATCCCCTGCGCCAGTGCGTTAATATCTATGTATGCAAAAGTCAACCTCGACATACATACAATATATAGATATTCATACATCAATACATACTAGCCAGTGCCAGGTCTGCCCACTGTTTCATGCACGTAAGCGGGATCGACCGCGTAGATTGTAGGCCCCATGCATATGGTTGAGTTAAAGAACTTCCTTTTTATGGAAGCTTCGATAGCTTAGAGCGTATCGTGGTTAGTCTAGCAATTTGCGGGCGATTCGGTGCCACGGGTTCGAGTCCCAGCAACGGCATGGGACAATTTGTGAGGCCAGAAAGGATTTAATTATCCCCTGCGCCAGTGCGTTAATATCTATGTATGCAAAAGTCAACCTCGACATACATACAATATATAGATATTCATACATCAATACATACATACACACATACACACATACCCACATACACACAATGAAGGATTGTGAAGGCAATAAAGGATTTTAATATCCTCTGTGCCAGTGCGTCATTGAATATATGTATGTTCAAGTCAAAACCCGACATACATACAATAGAGATATTCAAAATATAAAAATACATATATAGCCAGTGCCAGGTCTGTCCACATCTGCATGTAAGTCAAACGTTGCCAAGCCATGGGGCCTTAGAACCGCGTGGTTGTTGGACCGGTACGAATATGGTCGACTAACGATCGTTCTATTTTTGTGGAACGTAGTTGGTCTGATTGGTAGCGTTCCGGCCCAACAATTGCGGGCGATTGGGTGCCACAGGTTCGGGTCTCGGTAACGGCATGAGGAAATTTGTGAAGGCAATAAAGGATTTTAATATCCCCTGTGTCAGTGCGTCATTTGAATATATGTATGTTTAAGTCAAAACCCGACATACATACAATAGAGATATTCAAAATATAAAAATACATATACTCTTCAAAAGAAGAAACGCAAAACCACATTGTCGTAACATTTGGAGAATTGATTTAATTATTGAATGGTGAGTCCGATAATTACCAAATGTTGCAGGATTGTTCACAATTCACTCTAGTCCATTGTGAGTAAGTGATAGGACACACCACCAAGGTCAAGGTCATCTGGAGTCAATACCGGGTGTGGCCTCCGCGTGTGTTGACAACTGCCTGGCACCGCCTGCCCATTGAAGCAACCAGAGTACGGATGACGTCCCGGGGGATGGTGGCCCACTCGGCCTGCAAGGCTGCTGCCAGCTCGGGCAGGGTCTGGGGCTGTGGTTGTCGCTGTCGGAGGCGTCGGTCCAACTCGTCCCATAGATTCTCAATTGGGTTCAAATCCGGTGATATCGATGGCCAAGGAAGGACATTAATGTTGTTGTTCTGTAGGAAAGCCGTTGTGAGACGTGCTGTGTGAGGCCTGGCGTTGTCATGTTGGAACACTGCGTTGGCGTTGGCCATAACTGGAACGATGTGTGGCCGAAGGATCTGGTCAATGTAGCCCTGTGCATTCAGGTTGCCCTGCACGTGGACCAGGTCAGTTCTGCCAGTGTGTGAGATGGCTGCCCACACCATGACACTACCCCCGCCGAATCTGTCCACTTCCTGCACGCAGTTTGCCGCATAACGTTCACCACGACGCCTATACACGCGACATCTTCTATCATGACGTCGGAGCAGAAATCGGGACTCGTCACTGAACCACACCTGTCTCCATAGCAGTTGAGCCATTGTCGATGAATCTGGCACCACTGCAGTCGGAGTCGACGGTGTTGTGGTGTTAAGATGACACCTCGAACTGGACGTCTGGCACGAATTCCTACCTCACGTAGGCGGTTCCGTACGGTCTGGTCGGATATCCTGCGCAAACCTGGTATTGCTGCGGCTGTGGAGGTGGCAGTAGTCAATCGTTCCCGAAGGTGGCGTACCCGGATGTAGCAGTCCTGCCCGGGGGTAGTGACCCGTGGTCGACCGGATCTAGGGAGGTCACGTGTTGATCCATGTTGCTGGTAACGGTCCCACAGTCTGGAGATGGTGCTTGGGGACACATGGAATGCCCTGGCAACGGCCGTTCTGGATTCGCCTGCGTCTAGTCGGCCGATGGCATTGTTTCTCTGCGGTTCACTGAGACGTGGCATGTCCTGGATTGTCAACTGTCGGCCAGATACAGAGGCCAGGCAAGCGAACACCCAGACAACGCACGTGCAGTGGTGACATGGTTTGCACGTGGCTGCGTTTTTGCGAATATTCACATTTTGGAACTTTATTGTACAGTAGCTGCGTTTTATCGAATGTAACCGTGGGAATGTGTTTGGGACATGCAATGACCTTATATTCACAAAGCATGAACCGGTAGGAAACATAAAATCGGAGTTATAACCCATTTGTACCCTTTTGCGTTTCTTTTTTTGAAGAGTATATATAGCCAGTGCCAGGTCTGTCCACATCTGCATGTAAGTCAAACGTTGCCAAGCCATGGGGCCTTAGAACCGCGTGGTTGTTGGACCGGTACGAATATGGTCGACTAACGATCGTTTTATTTTTGTGGAACGTAGTTGGTCTGATTGGTAGCGTTCCGGCCCAACAATTGCGGGCGATTGGGTGCCACAGGTTCGGGTCTCGGTAACGGCATGAGGAAATTTGTGAAGGCAATAAAGGATTTTAATATCCCCTGTGCCAATGCGTCATTGAATATATGTATGTTTAAGTCAAAACCCGACATACATACAATAGAGATATTCAAAATATAAAAATACATACACACATACATGTTTCATGCACGTAAGCGGGATCTACCGCGTAGATTGTAGGCCCCATGCATATGGTTGAGTTAAAGAAACTTCCTTTTATGGAAGCTTCGATAGCTCAGAGTGTATCGTGGTTAGTCTTGCAATTTGCGGGCGAATCGGTGCCACAGGTTCGAGTCCCAGCAACGGCATGGGACAATTTTTGAGGCCAGAAAGGATTTAATTATCCCCTGCGCCAGTGCGTTACTATCTATGTATGTAATAGTCAACCTCGACATACATACAATATATAGATATTCATACATCAATACATACACATACATACATACATACACATACATACATACACACACACACATACATACACACACACACACATACATACACACATACACAAATACGGGTAGTAGAGGACGGGATTTTGGAAACCCGCCGTCCAACAATTCGAAATCAAAAAGCGGGGTTTACCAGTCCGATTCGGCCTTTGCTGGATTGGTTAAACAGCTGTACGGTGTGTTGCAGTGCATCCACCACATTGGGTTACTGGAGGAGAATCTAGTCAATTCGACCCTCCCAAAATCACTAGCAAGGAAGGTGGAGGAGCTTAACTCCTTCATCAAACCGGCAAATCCAAATTTAGATATTACATTCGACTTGAACTTGACAAATCAAAATTGGGCCAATCAAACCATGGACGTGTTGATTAAGCAATATGCTAACTCTCTAAAACTACTGAAGTCTAAGATTATTTCGGCCATGTCATCAAAAAACTTAGACTTCGATCGTGCTCAATTTACTGCTATCAAGTGGGGAAGAAAAAACTACAAAACAAAATTAACCGATTCTAGTCTGTCGGAATTTCCCCGTTATCTTTCGGACCTTCTCCCCAACACAGAGAATAGTGTGGGTAGTTCTTGTCAAACTACTACTCCTCTGCCACAAAGACAAAAACGAGCACGATCCCCACGTGTTAACACTCCTTCCAAACGACGCATTAAAGTCTCCCACCGCCCCGAATCGCAACTCAGGGCGGGATACAAATTTTCGACAAACAAAATTCTATCAATTTCGGCACAACGTTTCGGACAAATCTCAATGGCGCCTTCCTGAAATTAAGAAAAAAACTCTTCTTTTTGGCTCATCAAATCTCTCCAGAATTAATTTGGACACGCATCCTGAGGTGCAAATAGAATGTTACCCAGGCGCCAATTTTAATCACTTTCGGACCATGGCCTCAAATTATAAGGGCAAGTCTCAACCCGAAACCATTGTTCTTAACATTGGTATAAACTCAAAAGATCAAAATCCAACCAGTGCAATAAATCAGTTGCGAAACACGATAAGCTCGATTCGGAAACGTTTCCCTAGGTCAAAAATACTTTTTATCGAGCTTAACTTTTCGGACAGACTTTTGGCTAGTCAAAAAACCTGCCTCAATCAAATAAATTTGGCTGCAAAAACAATGAGGGACATCAAACTTATACCTGCGCTTCACGCATGTGATTTTGAGGTTGGGCAGGACAACATTCACTGGACAGAAACAACTGCCAATAAACTTTATCGCAGTTGGATGAGGTACTTAAATTTAAACTAAGGCCGGGAAAGGGTAATGTCCACCCTGATTTAGGACTAGGAACTAACATTGTTAACCTAACTGGTGACACTAACCTTCTAACATCCGCTGAAAAATGATTACTGGACAGGGGTTTGAATTTTGTTCCCACCCCACAACCAAAATCAGGCTTAGAGGCTAAACTTGACAATGGTGTAATGGATACGGCAGTTTTTGACCACAAAATGAAACTGGCCGACTATTTTCGGCGTTCAACTGGAGAAAAAAATCCCATTCACGGAAAACTCCGGCTGGTTACCCCCAAACTCTAGTGTAGATCCTGAAATCATTAAAGCTCATAAAAGGATAGTGGAAAAAGTGGGTGATATGACAGTTTACACAAATCAGCAAAATCTTTCTGTCATGGAACGTCGTGCTCTCACCAAACTACGCAAAAACCGCAAAATTGTTATAAAACCTGCAGATAAAGGGTCAGCCACTGTCATTCTATCAAGGGAGAACTATATCCGGGAAGCCCATCGACAGCTTAATAATTCAAAGTACTACAAAAAATTAGACAAAGCTATTTGGCCTGAAAATTTTAAAAAGTTCAATGCAATTATTCACTGTCTAAAAGATCAGGGACATATAAATAAAAAACAAGTAAAATATTTAGAAGCCAGGTCACAATCACAAACCCGGAAATTTTATTTACTTCCAAAAATCCACAAGCCAGTCGATACATGGACCGATATTAACACACCACCCGGTCGTCCAATCATTTCAGACTGTGGATCAGAATCGTACAATATTTCAGAATACATAGACTTTCACTTAAAACCAATTGCAAATAGACATGAAAGCTTTGTGAAAAACACTGAAGATCTTCTATTAAAATTATCAAAAACCAAAATCCCAAAAGATTCATTCTTGGTTACCCTTGATATTGACTCCATGTACACCAACATAGGTATTGATGCGGGCATTGATTCAGTTAAGAGAGCATTCGATAAGTACCCAGATACAAACAGACCAGATACGAACATTATTGAGCTGTTAGAATTAAGCCTAAAAGGAAATGATTTTGAATTTGATGGAGAAATGTATCAGCAAGTGTGTGGTTGTGCTATGGGCAAACGTTTTAGTCTAAACTTTGCATCTATCTATGTCGCCGAATGGAAAGAGGCTGCTTTAAAGAAATCGAGTAAAACACCTCTTTTGTACCTCAGATATCTCGACGATATACTTATCATTTGGCCACATTCTAAACAAGAATTTTGGAACTTTTTTGAGCTATTAAATCAACAGGATGACAATATCAAACTTAAGGCCACCATATCAGATAAATCAGTTGACTTTTTGGATGTAACCATTTATAAAGGTACACAGTTTGAAACATCAGGTTACCTAGACTACAAAGTGTTTTTCAAACCCACAGACTCACACCAACTTCTCCACTGCAAGTCTTTTCACCCATGCCACACCTTTAAAGGCATTGTTAAATCTCAGATTATTACATTTCACAGAAATACGAGTAACAAACAGAATTTCAATGAGGCTTGTTCACTTTTATTTAGTGCTTTAAAACCTAGGGGATATTCAAAACGGTTTTTAAGAAAAATTAAATCTGAAACTGTTTGAGAATTAGAAAATCCCTTTAGGGCAACTTAAGACTATAAACCATACAAACTTCAGCATAACCAATCACCTCAAATAAGCACTGGCTCCTCTACTACTTGTGCCAAAACCAGGTGTAGACTTCACAACTTACTTAAAACGCAGTCGACTTTTAAAAGTCAACAGACCAAAATTGAATATCAAATTCGGACAGACATGAACTGTGATTCGAAAAATGTAGTATATCTAATCACCTGTAATTTATGTAAAAAACCAGTACGTAGGACAAACGCAAAACCAACTGAGAATTAGAGCAGTTTGTCACAAGTATGATATTCGGCATGAAGTTGACACCCCTGTCGCCAATCACTTCAATCCATTCGTTTTGAAATAATTCCAATTGAACAACCCCTGATACTTGGTTCAAAAGTCGAAACAGACCTCTTGAGGCTTGAACGAGAGGCCTTCTGGATTCGTACATTACAGACAAAACAGCCGTTTGGAATCAACGTTGAATCTGGTAAAGCTGTAAAAAGAGATAAAATAATTTTTCCAATAATTTACAGTCGACGTAGCGTTGATATTGGTAAACTTATGAAGGAGGAGTTTTTAAATCTGCAAACTGTTATGAAAAACCCTATTACAGCACGTCCGGTTATTGCATATAGAAAAAATCCAAGTCTCAAGGATATCTTAGTCTCCACCCGACTACACGCCGCTTAAGCCTCTAAGCCAGTCCATTTTTCAGTGGTTGGTTTGTTGTTATCCCTTTCCTAACAATTGTAAACAAAACATAGTACTAGCCAAATAAATTTAAAGCAAGACTGACCGAAAAACAGTTATATTTTGTATATCACAACGGTCAATTTAAAATCAATTTCGAATCCCTGGGGCAAAATTAGAAAATAACAATGTTTTAGTTTAAAAAAAAATCCTGAGCCAGTGCGTTCATTCATTCTTAAATACATACATACACACACACACACACATGCACACACGCACGTATCCATTTATCCATTCATACATACATACATACACATACACGCACGCACGTATCCATCCATCCATCCATACATACACACACGCACGTATCCATCCATCCATCCATCCATACACACACACACACGCACGCACGCACGTATCCATCCATCCATCCATACATACATACACACACACGCACGTATCCATCCATCCATCCATACATACATACACACACACGCACGCTCGCATGTATCCATCCATCCATACATACATACATACACACACACGCACGTATCCATCCATCCATACATACATACGCACGCACGCACGCACGTATCCATACATACATACGTACATACATACACACGCACGCACGTATCCATCCATCCATCCATACATACATACATACACACGCACGCACGCACGCAAGCACGTATCCATCCATTCATCCATCCATACGTACATACATACGCACGCACGCACGTATCCATCCATACATACATACATACATACATATATTCGATATGGTTATTGGGGCGGTTTGGAGGGTTGAGGGGTTGTTGTTTTGGAGGTTGGGGCCCCGATATTGATGGTTTGTTTTAATTCCAGCAACTTCGTCCTACGAATGGACCAATCCGTCGGTCTGGAAGACGTGGGAATGGTGAGCGTGAAAAACGTACTCACTCTCTTGGTGGCGTGGCTTTTGATTTTTGCGTGCCTTATGAAGGGGGTCAAATCGTCCGGCAAGGTGAGTAAATTATTTCCTTACATAACAAATCGTGATGCTAATCAGATAAATCAGGCCTAATATATTTATTATAGATGAGAGGAGGGGCAGTTTGCATTCTTCGCGGGATATAAACTTCGTACTAAATATTGGCGAGTTTAGTATGTTATTTATCACCCAGTAATCAATGTCCAAATCCATCGACAGTGTTTGGCGTCATGAACATCTGATGCGGAACATACCACTTCTTAATCGTACGTTAATAGCCACGAGAATAGTCGATGGTGACAGACAGACATTACGAATTTATCGGTTGCTATGCAATCGTACGAGACGCTCGCATCGTGTTGTGTTGCCTTTAGTGGGACATACAATTATGGTATAAATCAAGATATTTGGAACCATACGGGTAATACTACTGTTTTTATGTTCATAACGGTTTTCTATCTCACGCGATCGGTGTGGTGAATTATTTCAGGTCGTGTACTTCACGGCCACGTTCCCCTACATAGTGCTGGTGATCCTGCTCGTACGGGGCGTCACGTTGCCTGGATACATGAAAGGAATCGAGTTCTACGTCATCCCCAAAGTGGAGAAACTGGCAGACTTTACGGTACGTAGCACAAGAATATCTGTTATTATACACCACTGGCCTCAGTAGTGTAGGGGTTAAGCCTGGTAAGGCTCGTAGGGACTGGTTTCGCCTTCAGGTACCGACTCCCGCCCAACTGGGCGAGCTTAACGAGAAGGTACAAGGCGACTAACAACTCATTAACTATTAACACTTCACCATTTTCAAGTAATCACTAACCGTCTCTCCTGGACAGACGGACAGATAGACAGACAGACAGACAGACAGCCAGCCCAGATAGCTGTGATCTGTGTTCTTGATAGCGCACTTGAACCTTCAATGCATATACAACCAGTACACCACAACTGTTCAAAGGCCGTGGTATGTGCTTTCCTGTCTGTGGGAAAGTGCATATAAAAGATACGTTGCTACTAAGACTCTATATCACATCCAACCGGCCTCGGTGGCGTCGTGGCAGGCCATCGGTCTACAGGCTGGTAGGTACTGGGTTCGGATCCCAGTCGAGGCATGGGATTTTTAATCGAGATACCGACTCCAAACCCTGAGTGAGTGTTCCGCAAGACTCAATGGGTAGGTGTAAACCACTTGCACCGACCAGTGATCCATAACTGGTTCAACAAAGGCCATGGTTTGTGCTATCCTGCCTATGGGAAGCGCAAATAAAAGATCCCTTGCTGCCTGTCGTAAAAAGAGTAGCCTATGTGGCGACAGCGGGTTTCCTCTAAAAACAGTGTCAGAATGACCATATGTTTGACGTCCAATAGCCGATGATAAGATAAAAAATCAATGTGCTCTAGCGGCGTCGTTAAATAAAACAAACTTTACTTTACTATATCACATCCAATAGCTGATGATTAATTAATGTGCTCTAATGGTGTCGTTAAACAAAAGAAACAAACTTTAATTGGATATAAGTACAAAATAACTATAAATGAAATTAATTATACATCCGTATATCCATTCCAATAGGACACTAATTACCTCTCTCGTACAACCGCAAGGTGAACTCGTACAATAAAATTCATATTGTAAATATTGTACATGTATAATAACGTTTACTATACCCACGTTGTGTTGAACATTGTTCTCCTGAGGCGTAACTAAATTTTCTTTAGGTACCTCACCACTTTTGCAGGGGTGGGACGTAGGCCAGTGGTAAAGCGTTCGCCTGATACACGGTCGGTCTGGGATCGATCCCCGTCTGTATATTGAGTAGAATGAAGAGAATAGGCAATGTGATGCCATCTTGTCATTTATTTACAATTACGGCCAGAATGTATATAAAGTATTGTTTTACAATATACCTCGTATGCCGTTGAATTACGGCCAAAGTGTATATAAAGTATTATTTAATAATGTACCTCGTATGCCGTTGAATTACGACCAGAGTGTATATAAAGTATTATTTTACAATGTACCTCGTATGCCGTTGAATTACGGCCAGAGTGTATATAAAGTATTATTTTACAATGTACCTCGTATGCCGTTGAATTACGGCCAGAGTGTATATAAAGTATTATTTTACAATGTACTTCCTATGCCGTTGAATTACGGCCAGAGTGTATATAAAGTATTATTTTACAATGTACTTCATATGCCGTTGAATTACGACCAGAGTGCAACACAACTATGTCGATTACCATTACGGGTAGGAAAGGAAAGGCTGTCGACACCGGCACATTTTAAACTACAGTGGGTGTGTACTGTCAGGCATCACATTGCCTATTCTATTCATTTGATTACTTTCATATGCGAGACCATTCAACTACTGAATCCTACTCTTTTATTCTTATTTCAGATATTTCGTTGAGGCGGATTCAAGGAGGAGGGAATAGGGTACCCGCCCCCCTCCCAAACATATTCAAGTGCCCTTTTTTCCCATTGGGATGCCCTTTTGATTCATGTACCCTATTTCCCCATTAATCCTCCCCCTCGCAAAATATGTTGCTGGATCCGCCCCTGATTCCACGAGTATCCTATCGATTAGTCCTCCTCTCAGGTGTCAGGTTGTACAACTGCTCGACTATTGTATTTATTTGTTTTGCTTTTAGGTGTGGGGTCACGCCGCTACACAGATCTTCTACTCGCTGGGGCCTGGCTTTGGCGGCTTGATGACCATGTCTAGTTACAACAAATTCAAAAATAACTGCTATGTGTAAGCTATGTTTGTTTTATTATTATTATTATTATTATTATTTATTATTATTATTATTAATTATTATTATTATTATTATTAACACCGTGGGCAAGAAAAATGTTCTTATTTGTTCTTTTGTTAGTTTGGTCGGTTTTCTTATTCTTTTTTAATTGTTGTATTCATGCATATACTATTGTAAAACCCACTGCACAGAAGGGGGCATATTACTACAACGTCAGGATGCGTCTTTTTCATAAACCATTGGAAATAGTTTGGGTGGTCGTTCAGTAGTCCGAGTATTCTGACCGTAAGAGAACAATGCTGTCTAAACGTCCGCCTTGCTGTCTTAGTACTCGAGTTAGTTGTACAGGATCGCAAAACTGTCGTCTGCCAGATTTTACAAACACGATGACATCAAAATTTCACTACAAGATACCGGTATCTATTTTTTAATAATTATTATTATTATTGTCGTCAGAGCTAGGTTGATAGGGGATGCCACCTTTCTCTCACATAAAGTTTATCACATACAGTTTTAAAATAACTCAATTTGCACCTCTCAGATACTCATCACCTTCCAAAGATACAAAACCCACAAAGACAAATTGTGGGTACCGAACTGCAAGGTTAAGTGTCCTGATTTGTTGTTGGGGGTTTTTTCATGTGCGAGGAACTGAATTATTTTAACTCCGCCCTACCACGAACAACGCCGCTCATATGGAATGCATTTTTGTCAAGTCCGCGTACCGCGCCAGCATCTACGACAAAATCCGCGTACTTGCGAAACTTGCCATAGATAATTTTAGCTATTAACATTCATAATAAACTTATAATCATGTCCAGGGTTAAGTTCAAAGTTAGTATTGATGTTACCGCTGCTGCGCTTCTGTGGTGTGGTGTTTTTGTGTGCTTTTAATGTTCTTTCTATCGTCGTCGTCGTCGTTTTTGTTATGTATATATTGATTACTTCCACAGAGATGCGGTCGTGGTGGCTGTGATCAACTGCAGTACGAGTATTTTCGCTGGATTCGCCATTTTCTCACTGCTCGGCTTCATGGCTGAACGAACAAATCAAGACATTGAGAATGTTGTAGATCAGGGTGAGTTTGCAATCGTAATATACCTCTATCAGATGTAACACAATTTTTTTTTGTTTTTTTGTTTTTTTTAGTATTAACACCTTAAATATGGTAAAACGTAAATATGTATCGATGGTGGAGATGGTAATGATCGTAGTGATGATGGTGTGCTGCTGCTGCTGCTGCTGATAATGATGTGATGATGATGATGATGATGATGATGACGGTGATGGTGGTGGTGATGATGTGATGATGATGATGATGGTGGTGATGATGATGGTGGTGGTGATGATGATTATGATGATGATGATGATGTTGATGGGACTATGTGCGGTAACGGACTATGTGATGGGGCCGTTGTCCACGCTTGTTGACAGTTCAGCTATCTCGATAGCACCCAATCCCGTGGTACTCAGAACCTGCAGGGTCTGCTTGACAATTATCCCCCATGTGGAATGTGGGGACATACACTCGGGAGATTCACGCATAATAGTACACGAGTCAAACTCGAGGTGAGGTCTAGCATCTCATTAGCAGAGCTGACAGTGATTCATGAGTGCACAGCTGTATTTATTCCAGTGAACTCTGTCAGGTGCTAATTTGATTTAGTAAACTAGTCTGGGAGTGACAGGAACAATGTGTTGTTCAATAAAGGATCTCTTCGGGAGTGGATGTCATATAGACTAGATTCAGATGTATTCAATCAATCTCTCTTTTTTATGTTTTACTAAATGCTCATTCGACTTTGCATTGTGCAGAGAGGTACGGTCTTATGCCGAGAAAGCTGGTACAGAATATGGAAAATTCCTCATAGGATTTTCAGCATCTACCAGACTTGAATTCAGAATTCTTGAATTCATTGATATGGTTTTAGTAAGCAAAGCAATAAACGTTTCTGATAAATTCCTAAATAAGTTATATTCTTTGTTGAAATTTACAGGTACTGGACTTGCCTTCATCGCTTACCCAGAAGGCATCGCGCAACTTCCGGCTGCACCTGTGTTCGCCTTCCTATTTTTCTTCATGTTGCTAACTTTAGGACTCGACAGTCAGGTAATACTTTATGTTTGTGTAACTTATTGAAAAGTAAATATCATAATTATATGGATTTTCATGCACGCAAAAATATAGATATAAATAAAACATTCCAAACATCATAATGTACTATCTGTACCTTATTACTATTAGAGTTGCAATATATATACACACACACACACACCTACACACACACACCCTCACACACACACCCTCACACACACACACGCACGCATACACACACGCACGCATACACACACGCACGCATACATACACACTTAATATCTTAACCTTGTTTCAGGTTACTATTAGAGTTGTAATACACACGTACGCGTGCGCACACACAGATATATGTGTGTGTGTGTGTGTGTGTGTTGTGTGTGTGTGTGTGTGTGTGTGTGTGTGTGTGTGTGTGTGTGTGTTTTATTATTTGCTGATCAGTGATTGTTTTGGGGAGCTTTTTTCAAATCGTTTTTTCGTAGCTTTTCATGGCAAGGTATTACATTTCTGTCTGACCGTTGAAATTGATTGTGTTACTATATGACAGTTCAAAGTGATTGTGTTACTATATGACACTTGAAAGTGATTGTTTAACTATTTGGTAGCCCAAAGTGATTGTGTTATGACACTTGAAAGTGATTGTTTAACTATTCGGCAGTTCAAAGTGATTGTATCACTATATGACACTTGAAAGTGATTGTTTAACTATTCGGCAGTTCAAAGTGATTGTATCACTATATGACACTTGAAAGTGGTTGTTTAACTATTTGCCAGTTCAAAGTGATTGTGTTATGACACTTGAAAGTGATTGTTTAACTCTTCGGCAGTTCGCCATGATGGAGACGGTGATCAGCGCGTTTACCGACATGTTCCCCGGAAAGCTTCGAAAACACAAGGTTCTCTTCACACTGTTCTGCTGTACCGTGGGCTTTATAGCCGGAATCCCATTGGTTACAGAGGTAAGAACCTACCAGAATGATCAACGTCTCATTGGTTACAGAATCGTTTAATTTGTTACATAGGTACGAACGTATCAGAACGACCATCGTTTCATTGGTTACACGCTTATGAGAAATAAAAAAATATTTCTAAAGAAAATTACGAAAAAATATATTACTATCAATTTATTGTCACTTATTGTCTTGTACAAGTTAAACAGATAATCGATATCACACATTTTATGAAATTATGTGTACTTAATATATGATTTATTGCCTTTTATTTTATTTTTATTTTTTTCTTACTCTCTTTCTATTTTATTTATCTATTTATTTATTTATTTATTAACTTACTTACATGTATAAACTATAACATATTATAAAAAGGGCAAATATTTCAGGCAACACTAGTTGAGAAATAATGTTGTTGTTTGTTTTTGTTTATTAACCTTTTGTGGACATTCTCGTTTTACAGGGCGGCATATACGTGTTCAATTTGTTTAACTCCTACACTGGCTCCTACCAGCTAATATTGGTATCCTTAGCTGAACTTGTGGCTATAATGTACGTTTACGGTAAGTTGTCGAACACAAGCAGTTGTATGTTTATTTATTCACTCTTATCTTTGTGCTTATATCAGTTAAGGTTCAAGTACTCTGTCCTGGTCCCACTTAATGAAGTTGAGTAGCGGAAGATGTATGCAATGCAGAATAGTTACATTGTCCACAAAAGCGGTATATTATATTGTGTTTGGATTGTACGTGTTGCATCGCGCCAATTTTAAAAGTAAGCTATGTAATAAAATTAAAATGTCACCATCAATATACAATATAATAAAATGTTTTGTGCAAAATGTCAAAGTCAGTAGTCTGCGGTGCATACGTTTTCCGCCAGTCAATTTCAAATGTTGGACTTATATCAATATACAATCAATATACATACATGAATACATACATACATCTATACTAATCTAATTAGCTCCACTGGTTAATTACCTGTGGACCTGTTGGAGCTCATGTCCAGTTGACCTTTCATTCGACCAATTAAAACCTTACTTGCAAAATCATCCAAGTGATTTGAAAAGAATTTGAAAACATTCGGGATTATGCCGAGGGTATACAAAATGATTCGGGTGAATTACGAAGTATGCCCGAAACTAATTTCAAAATAAAATTTTATATAAAATTCGTTTCAAGACGAAAAAACCCAAACCGTGATGGTATAACCATAAAATATGTTTATACTAGTATACAATCCAGAGTTTATTACTGCACTTTTCCCCTGTTTTTTAATGTTGAAATAATTACATCAACAAGTTCGCCTATTGCATAAATAGTATCGCCCGATAATTTTAAAATTTGTATGCTCCCGAATAACGCTATAAAAGACGAAGTGTAATTGGTCGATATTTAAATTGTTATTTATAGATGATATGTCACCTGGACATGGGAGTCCACGCAATGCTGTTAGATCTACTGGTAGACCAGTAGAGCTAATTTTAATCAGATTGCATACATACATACATACATACATACATAAATACACGCATACATACATACATACAAGCTTCGATAGCTCAGAGCGTATCGTGGTTAGTCTTGCAATTTGCGGGCGATTCGGTGCCACAGGTTCGAGTCCCAGCAATGGCATGGGACAATTTGTGAGGCCAGAAAGGATTTAATTATCCTCTGCGCCAGTGCGTTAATATCTATGTATGTAACAGTCAACCTCGACATACATACAATATATAGATATTCATACATCAATACATACACGCATACATACATACACGCATATATACATACATACATACATACATATATGAAATTTACTGCATATACATATGCTTTCTTGTCTCCCTCAGGTATTAATAACTTTTGCAAGGATATAGAAATGATGATTGGTTATCCACCTAATATATACTGGAAGGCGATGTGGTTTGTCATTACTCCAGGTGTTATTGTGGTAAGATTGCTTGATATTTTCCTATCTCTGTAAACCAGTAACATTAGATCCATTTTATGACATGCCCAGTTGTTTCTGTGGGATATAAATAGCTAATACGTGTGTATGTATATATATATATATATATATATATATATATATATATATATATATATATATATATATATATATATATATATATGGAACATAGTATAGTTTGTGAAAGATAAATACTGTGTTAGACACGAATGGCATTTCATTACGAAACTGCACAACGGCCGTTTCCCAGGGTAGCACCCGACTAATTCTTAGAAGGGGGTGTGTGCATTTTCCTCGTTGGGTATTCCATTCATTTTACATGTTGACACTAAGTCTTACTTTTGACATACCCTTTTAAAAGTGTATGCTTTGCCAGTGATTATTTAGGAGTTGGACTATGTGTTTATGTCACAAAATATCTCACGAGTTAAACGCGCGTGTGTGTGTATACACGGGCGTGTAACTTTTTGTAAATTCAGTAATCAGATTTGTGTAATACGCACATGGTTTAAGTTATGTTTAAACGTCTGTGCACTATAAAAGCGAGTAGGCGAAAAAAGGGCTTGGTAAATTCGTTCCCCAACTGTTTGACATCCAGTAGACGATGATCTAGAGGTAATACGTCATACCATTATTTCAGCTGCAAATGAGTGGCTTAGAGTTCCAATGAAAAGAGTGTCCTTTTCTTGATTTCATTGTAATCAGAATTGAATTGACGCTTATGTTATGCAATATTGAGTGGGGATTCAACTCCTATAATTAGGGTGTAAAACAGATCCCTGCATCTAGAATTCAATGCTGGATCATGCACTGTTGCATGTCTACTGAGGTATCAGAGTTGTTTCCCTTTTCGGACCTTTCGCAGTAAAGGGTGGTAATATTTTAGACTCCAGGCCTAAGTTCAGCCAGAAAACTATTTAATTTGTTCCCGATGTGGCCATTTGGTTTACTGTGAAGCACATAAATCAGTCTGCTCGGTCTGACTGAACCCAGCAGATGCCGAACTTGTATATTTTTAGTAGTGACGTCACAGTGGCTATTATTTTCTTCTAAAACAGAAAGGTACCCATTGTTTTTCGCGCTTTAATTGCAATATCGGTTACTGTCTGTACATTCTAAACAATGTGGAAACAGCCGTGCAGGCACGGTGGAAGCTGAGATCGAGGGTGCAAAGCAGTTTCTAGGGGTTCGGGGGTATGCTGAATTGTAGAATTTTGAAAACTAGATGTCATGAAATTTCCAGCATTCTACAAGTAAAATGCATCTCTGTCCAAAGCTTTGTTACCAATAATATTTTTGATTCGGAATTACTGGGGAGGGGAGGAGGGCTAGAGATACCTTTAAACAAAACAAGCTATTCTGTCACGTTTATAAAATGGGTCTTTATTAGCACTCAGTATCCGGTGATTAACTAATGAAATTGTTGAACAAAAAAACATTATTTTTATTTTAATTCCAGTTTATTGTGATCTCATTCGCTTATGGCCATGTTCGGCTGACTTACGGCACATACACCTATCCAGACTGGGGCGAAGCTGTTGGTTGGCTCTTCGTCGCAATCCCACTAATCATGATGGTGGTTACGGCCATCTACATGGTCTTCAAAATGGGCTTGGTAAGTACTAGTAGTGTATAAAACAACACTCAAAGGGGAGAAAGGATTTTGCTTTAGCCAGTTTTATAAAATAGAATTTAAAGGTGGCCGATTGTGTTTGATTATGTATTCTGTAATATATATATATATATATATTGACCAAATTAGGGGGTGCCATTGTAAAGTGCTCGCTTGATGCCATATGCAACAAACCCGACAAACGACAAACTATTCTAAATAATTTGATTCCTTTTATTTGGTGTGTGTATATATATATATATATATATATATATATATATATATATATATATATATATATTATTTTTATACTGTAATAATAATCAGTTAAATCCCTGTTTGAAACAGAACATTACAAACATTTCATTTATACAGATACGATTATTCTAAACAAGAACATGTATTTAAAATGAAATTTTCGTCATCAAAAAGGCTCTGTTAGACGAAAACATCTTACAATGGAAGCAACCCCTTTTACATGTTTGTTCGCTGGAAAGAGACAACAAAACACAGAACAAAACCGAGACTGTAGCCAGAACCGTGCCTGGCAATAAATATATAAATAAATAAATAAATAAGTGCCCTTTCAGTTTAAAATGCCGTTTTCGTCTAGGTAGAGAAAACCTATGATACCGTGCACCGATACTTTTTAGTGAATTCCTAGTTGTTTTCAGCGACGTATGGTCCTGTTACACTGAACAGCCTTGAAAACTAATGTTGTTGGGGTTTTTTTTAACAGGATAAACTTTTTTCTCTATTTTGTTTTAATTTAGTATTCTAATGGTATGCTAAGATGCTGACTATATAATTGTTTTCAATGTTACAAGTCCTAGATAATGAAAATTAATATTAAAATGGAAAATGTAGCTGAAGCGTTTCCCATCATCGGACCATGCTGTTCAGTATATATTAATAACCAGGCTGAACATGTTGCGTATTTTTAGACATCATTTCTAAGAAAAGATAAACTCTTTAAGCATAGAGACTTAAATTTTCTTCTAATCGGTTTTTTGTTTCCCAATAACCATAAGCGTACGAGACAGGGGGTGTTGAGGGGGTGCAACTGCCCCCCTAGAGCTGGAGTAAAACCTCAAATTCGGGCAAAAATGATACACATATTCGGGTGGAATGTGCTAACCTGAGACCTTTTATCATGTATTGCTCTCATTCTAACCGCAAAATTAGTTTTAATCCATGTAAAAATGCGTATTGATTCGTTTGCAACCCTATATAGCTGTTTGGTTAATAATGCTAATATAAATAAATATTATCTAGTTTCGGGCATTTTCGTTTAATTTGGGCAAAAGTCAACCTGCCCCCTACAACAATGGGAGCCAATAACAGGTCAGATTAGGTCATAGGTTTTAACGTGCACATTTAGAACAACATGTTGTAGGTCACGCCCGTCATGGGCGCAGGTGTCCACTTTCGCCGGCTCCTCCGTCCAGAACAGGAAAATGTTTGGGTGTGTGGAAGAGGGGGTCGCACTCGCTGGCATGTGCAAGGGAGCACAAGCAGCCCGGTGGGTCGGTAGCGGACGAGGCGTGGTTTTGGTGATATCGAATTTGCAAATGCCTCGTAGGATTAAAGCCAAGTAGAAAATGTTGCGTAATTTCTTGAAAGTAATTTAGAATGGTAAATTGAAAATGGATCTAATTGGTTGATTTGATTTTGTCACTAACATCGCCTTCTTTTCGTTTACAGCGCGACGCCTTGAGGCCGCTACCCACTTGGGGTCCCGCTATGCCAGAAGACAAAATCGGTCGCTATGCCGCAGTCAACTATGGTTACGATAACGAAGGCGGGGATCTGCCTTTTACCGTAGTGAACGGCAAAGAACCCGTAAACCCCGAAGATGTGAAGCCACATTACATAAATGAAAAACTATGAAAAGATTTTTGAATGAGTTATTTTTTTAACAATGTAAACAGACTGTACAGTTTTAATAGAAAATGTTTTTTTGTTTTTTTTACATGACATTCATAAAAAAAACTATGCACCATAATTTGTTATAACAATACATTGCTTTTTAGATGTACTTTAGTGGAAAGGGGTATATTGCTTTTAAACTAAAATCAATAATATAAATGTTATTATTTTATTATTAAATATTGTATGGAGTAGAAATATTTATTACATGTATTTTTCTAGTTTTGTGTGTTTCATTCACTACTTTGATGTCCGTATCAATCATACAATGTATAAAAGAAAATCTGTGTGTATATATATATATATATATATATATATATATATATATATATATATATATATATATATATATATATATATATGATTATATTTTGTATGTTTGTATGTGTTACCCATACCATATCAGATATTATTTTAGTCTTTAATCTTTGTTTTACATTGCGGGAATACTGCAAAGGCTGTGCACGTTACCTGCAAACAGGTGGTTAAGTATCGAGATAATATAATAAAAATAGCTTCTACAACAATCTGTGTACTGTTATAGAGTACAACATGATGCTATAATATACATTTGTATTGTACAATGACAATGATTACATTTATAGTATGGAATACAATGGATTTTGTTATATGCTCACAAATATAATACCTCACATGACTGTATGATATGAGAAGACGACATAATACTGACGTCCAATAGAAACTTTACAAGGCTTGAAATTGCATTATACAAAACCAACAAATTGTATGGTGGGATATTAAAATATGATGATGCTGAACATCGAAATGTGACAATGCACTTCGTTATACATACAAAATGTTTGTAAGGTGATTTCTGAATTTATTTATTTTTTCAATTAGCAACAATATTTATGAAATAATTCAAATTCTATATATAACAAAGATTCTTTTGGATGTCGGTATACCTTTAACTGGGTTTGTGTAACTGGATGTATTCTGGTAGGCAGTAACTAACCTAAACGTTGTGTACAAGGGTTGGGTCAGGTCAGGTCAGGTCAGGTCAGAGAGTTTAACGTGCACATTCAGAGCAAGCTATTGTAGCGCACGCCTGTCCTGGGCGCAGATGTCGGCCTCAGCCGGTTCCTCCGTCCAGGACAGGAAAGGGGAGGGGAGGGTGAAGGGGGGACCGCCTGCACTGTCAGGTGTAAGGGAGCACCTGCAGTCCGACCGTGATCGGTAACAAGGGTTAGGATTACTGTTTGTTTTATAGCAACCTAACATATCCCATAGCAATAACAAAGAACAATGGGTGGTGCGTTTTCATTGAAGTCCAGTATGTGTCGGGCGAGTCAGAAAAACGTTCCGAGATTTAACGTGTAAAATTTTACATATTATAAGATCCCGATGACGAAGCATTCAAAATGATATATTACTGTTGTTCCTAACTGAATTTCATTCATTTATACTTATTTTCGTGCTTCTAATTAATTAAGGTTCAAGCACGCTGTCCTGTGCAGGCACACGTCAGCTATCTGGACTGTCTGTTCAGGACAGTGGGTTAGTGTTTAGTGAGAGAGTACTACACCTATCCACTACGTTTTCGAACTTAGAACCTTCCAGGCTTAAATCAAAGATGATTGATCGGTTCACCGCCTTTTTTCGCAACGGCTCGCAAACGTTTCTTGCGTAAAGTAATCCTTCATATTAGCCAGATTTCATTAGCCGACGTTATATACATGGTAGCGTTGTAGATAGCCCTCGTATATGTAATGTTCCGCGATAGTCTTATTTTTAAATGAAATATAAATAAACATATATTTTGAATTTTAAGATTGTTGTATTTCATCGCTGTTGTTACTCTTCCGACGAGTGGTAAAACGAAAGGATGTCATGAACTGTAAATGTTGTACAAATTATTCCGTGTTATTTTGTCTGTTTTATTTCATTATATATGGCTCGCTGTATTAATGCACAGTCAAATCTGTGTTAAGCAACCACACAAGTGAGTACAAGAAGAAGACATTTTAGGACATGTGGCTGTTTAATACAGGTAACCTTGTACTTTATTAGATGGTATTGGGAAAACAATAGTGATTTCTTAAGACAGGTGGCTGCTTTATAAAGTGGCCGCTTTAGAAGGTTTTACTCTATAGTGCCCTTGTGTGTAATAAACAAATGCTGATACGTGAACTTGTATGTTTTCAGTATCTTCCTTAATATTCTCTGCGTCTGAATTTTGGATTGTGGCATTATTAAATTAAATGTTCTAGATCGACATTCTGTATTTGTGTTATTGTATTTGTGCGATACATAATAATCATATGAAGATGAGGCTAATATATGTAAACACCTGGATCAATGAATATATATATTCTTCCCCCATCCCATACAGTACGTGTGTGACATAATCCAGGGAGTGCAGGGCGGTGGATTTTCATTTAACCACTTTGATGCTACAACATCTTTAAAATTAGTTGGGGGGGGGGGGGGGGGTTCAATCCCCATCCCTAATAAAATTGCAGCCGTCCACTACTTGTGTTCATGAACATTTTCCTGACAACCTTGTAAATAATGGACTTAGTCGTTATCACTCGACATTTGATTCTGTGTATCTGTTAAAATTTCAATTTGAGACAAAATAACTTTGCATTAATCAAAACAGACGCGGAATGGGGTGGGGGGTGTATTGTGTTTCTGTTTGCATTAGATAATAATAGATATACCATCTTTTTAAACAGGATTTTATACAGAATTTTAATCTTTAATAGAGATTAATTTTGAAAAATAAAATCTATTCGAGTAATTGGCCACGTTTCACTAAGGCTAGGGTCAGACTACCAACCGCCAGAACAGAGTTGACCAACTGTCTGCTAGCAGGACTACGACTGTCCAGTTGCTAGTCTGAGCGCTCTTACAACTCGATTCTCGTCGTATACGACTTCTACGATCAGTTAGTTGTCAATCTGAGCTCACCCATCTAAGTTGGCAGTTGGGGGAAATTACAACACAACTTCGTCGTGTCAGTTGGCAGTCTGAAACTAGCATAAAACATTGGATTTAATGATCGTGTTCACATTTGGAAGGTTGATGTTTTTTTCGACTATGATTTTACAACTCATACTGGCACTTTGTCTTACCTCGGGATGAAGCTTTTGCTAAATGTAAAATAGTCCTATTTTTGTACGCAAACTTTGTTGAAAACTGTCTTTCTTTTATAATAATTCCACATATGTATTAAATCTTTTTATAATAGGAATTAGCATATTTTTAAAGACATTCCACCTTTTTGGTTTTACTATTTAGAGCAGTTTTTGTTCTATGGATATTACTGTTTACAACTATATGAATTTATGTGCTTTTTTTCGGATACAAAATATATATACGTGTATGTAGATAATCTAATATATTAGTACAGTCGTGTTTGTTGCAATAGTCCGTGTGAATTTTCGAAGTTTAGTCTTAATTTCATTTTGATATTGGGTTTACGTCGTGTATACATAAAAAAAAAAACCCGATGCAAATTGTATATTGTAGATATATATGGATGATCATTACAATATTGTTGAACATAGTTGTTTCAGCATTTGAAAATGCACAGTATGTTTGTCTCATTCGCCTTATGCTTGACAGCTAAGTATATTTGCATAAGAATAC
Source organism: Gigantopelta aegis (assembly GCF_016097555.1). Classification (NCBI taxonomy): domain Eukaryota; kingdom Metazoa; phylum Mollusca; class Gastropoda; order Neomphalida; family Peltospiridae; genus Gigantopelta; species Gigantopelta aegis. The sequence continues at coordinate 10,666,287 of NC_054704.1, read as the reverse complement.
TTTTCAACAGTATGTGTTTAGGCCTATTTGTTTTTAATCAAAATTCAAAAACAAAAGGATCATGCATTATGCGCAATATGCCTATACTTGAATTTAACGAAATGGGCCATATATAAGATGAAACATCTAAAAGATATCTCATTTTCATCCATATGCAAAGAAATCCCATATTAAAAATAAATTCACGACATGCTACCTAACTCAATGAAACATTTCATTTCAATATGGAAGCGAGGCTTGTGCTTCCATATGTGTTCCATGTTCAACTCATATAATTTATTATATTTCATACACACTATGTTCATTTTAGGTTGTTTACAACTGTTTATACTATTATATTTTTGATATTTTATTTCATTTGTTTCAAAACTATGTCTTAACATTCACACTGTGCAATGTTTCGTCATTTGATTCTGTAATTGTTTTTTTCTTTTCGGTGATCTTAAACAAGCTTTGTTCCATTCGTTCTTTAGGTTACAGTCAATCGAATAAAGCTAAAATAAACAACGTGATAGTTACAAAGTTCAATTATTGATAATACGTACATATCCGGTAGTTGTGGAAACAAGTGAATTCGCAATATAAATAATAGCGTGATACCTCTACAGTTTACGTTTCAGTGAGCAGTTTGGATTAAAGTTTGATGCCTTTTGTCGTCATGTAACGCGGGTTCTTCCATTTGGCTGCGCGGTTTTACGTGTTCTTGTTTAGAATGTTAGTCACAATGTCAGTATATCCAGTGTTTGTATGATCTTACTAATTTTGGCAGTAGCTCAATCTTCGTTTTATTTCCTGATACGAAGTCCCTCAGGACGACGAAAAACACACTGAGTTTACAGACACTAACATTCAAGACAACACAATATATTTGAGATGTAATTCTACTCGATACAAAGGTTCTACTAGTCGATAACATGTTATAGTGGAAGCAAACCCGGGACACTCTCTTTAACAGCTTTGATGTGCAGATCAGCTGCCGACATGATTCGGCTAAATTGTTTTGTCACAGAAACATTTACTATTATCGTCTAGTACAACGCAGAGCGATGTGGGAATATCTATGTTGTCGGAGTTGAACTAAAATAGTGTAATATCTAAATATCCAAGTTATTTATCAGATATATCATGTAAGTGAGAATTGCAGTTTACAGTTCGAATAATCAGAAGAAATGTTTTTAGATTGACATTTAGAACAGTTCATGTGTAATAGAATATCAAAATCGTAATACGAAATAAAGCATTTTATTCAGACGTGTTGTTTTCGTTATTGTTCAATGTTCTCCTATGCTTAGCTGCGTTAGGATGTTCAGAAGATTTATAGTAGTGTCAAGTTACAGAACATTCAATGTCTATGGCTGTCAGAGGGGTTTTTTAGCAATTGGCTGAACATGCTATAACAGGTGATCATTGCTAATTCCAAACAAGCAGCGAAATGTCAAATGGCATTATAACATTAAAATAAGTATGGATGCTATCGAAGAATGCTAAAATGGGCCAAACGAGAGAGTGAACCAGTTGAGTGCCTTTCTGGATGTGTCATGTCGGTACATAATATGTTGTTGGGGGAATGCATAACTATAAACAAAATACTCATTACGTCAAGAAACCCTTTTTGTCACAGCCGTTTGTAGTTTTAAACAAAAAAAGTTCTTTTTCTTGACAGCCTAAGACATAATTATTTGAGTAGGACTAGGTACAATGACGCAAAACATTTGGAAGTCATAATAATTCAATGAGTTCTACGTATATATATATATATATATATATATAATGCCAGAATGTCGCATAAGGAACAAAATATATATACATTTGTTCTTTGCACATTTGGCTTGAATCTAAAGGCTGAGGACAACGTATCCTTTTCTCTAATGGATTCCTGAAAAGCTATACAAAGAAGTTAAATTCTGGAATCCAGAAATAGCACCATCAAATCTGGATGACAAAACTGTTACTGTAATAAAAACGTACCTCTGCATGCAGCAGACAAGAAGAGTTTTGACTGCTATAATGAAATACTGTTGTGTCCGTGCCACACTTCCAGGCAATATATCTTTTCTGGTCCATCTGCAGGAGTACTGCTACCATCTACATATGTTTGGCAAATTTAAACTTGCACAAGACAGAACTATGTGGATATATTTGTACACAGCTGTGATGCCATGCAGTCGTGATGACCGTCAAAAACAGTGATGATATCACGTGTTCGTGAAAGGATATCAAATTCTTCTTTACCAGTGGCACAATCATGAGAACAGCCTATAATTGTCACGTCCGTTGTCTTTATTTTAATGAGAACAAATTTGTACAATATTTTCATTCAAAAAGAAAAACTACATACATGGTCAAAATCGGGTTTAACATGAGACATCATTTCAGTGATTGATGTATCACATATGGAAATAACCTTTAAATATCTTCCTGACAGTGGCGTATCTAGGGTATGGCAGGTATAACACGTGCCTTGGGCGCCACTGAGCAGTTTCTACTAATGTATTTTTACTTGAATGTTTTAGCTGATATTATGGTAAAGTTATCTTTTAAAATGGGTGTCAGATGTTTGGACAGGGGCGCAATTTCAGTGCTTGCCATAATTGCTATTTTCCGTAGATACGCCAATGCTACCAAAAAACATGTTGAATGCCGCGATGAGTACTAATATTTGTCATAACCCTGAAGAACCAACTTCTGTGCCAAGATGATATGGCGCTGTTTGAAACTGTCAATATTGCCGGTAAGGCTTTGAAACTAATGAGATTATTCACATGTATGTTGTCAAGAACTCCAAAGTCTTACTTAAAATTATTCAGTTTCACTCCACATCAACGTTCACCTGTATTAAAACCTTTAATTTGTCAACAGTGTATATAACAAACACTCACGACAAACCTAAAGGAAAATATTTCATACCCAATGAAGAGAGCGTTTGTTATAAGGTAAAGTAAACGAAAAATTATTATCACTATCGTCCGGTGTCTGCAACAGTTATAGAATCTGAAAGTACGTTGAGATAAAAAAAAAAATATATATATATATATATTGAGACAAGAATATGTGACATACTGAAATTGGTATCTCCATGGACATCAATTATAACTTATTATTCGTCGATTTTCAAATAAATAAGAATTTCTAAGGAATCTAGTTAAAACCTTACATTTCATGTTTCGCTGTATTGATGATTTTATATCATTTTAGAATAGAATAAAGATAAGCTTCAATTGATTTACTCACCAGTGTTGGTAATAAAAGACACTACTGCCTGTATCAAAATCGGCACTGGCCTCCATACCAAGTTGAAGGCAAAAGGGATGACTTCAATTTTTCAATAGTCGGTTTTCTCAGTATGGCGAGCAACAGTCCTTGTGTTTTAGCGTTTAAAGGGATAGACCCTAGTTTTAACCCGTGGAAATTAACACTAAGTCTAGTTAATCTACAAACCTGTAACACATTTAAATAAAGTTACAACTGAGTGAAACATGAGTCTGTGACTTTGAAATGATGAAATATCCTCTAAAAATAGACTAAAACTCGACTCCATAACTGTTACTTCTCAGACGCATGTGTGTTTTTAAAAATATGAGAAATGTATTTTGTGATATTAAAAACACCAGTATGACCAAAACCACTTCGAATGTACGGAAATTGATAATCTAAACCATAAAATCTGAGTAAAGTATGAATTCAGTTATCAAAAACGGCTCTAATAGTCAAACATATGTCTTAGTGTTTAAAAAATAGGGTATGTGCCTTTAATGTTTACATATCACAACCTCTTAGACAACTTAGGATATACTAATTATGTGCTGATTTTAAACAATGCCATTTAATTATAGCACAAACGTTATTTTATCAAGGTTATTTAATTCAAGGACTTCCGAAGGCTTTCAAAATATTTTATGACATACATTTAGGGGATGCTTGTTGATATAAGTATGACAGACAAAAATGATCTCTGGTGCTATATAGCCTATAATTATTGAGGTTGTACATGCTTTGTTCATGGTATAGATGAAACAACCAATTAGACCTTTAATAGTTGAAGTCATGAAACAACCAATGAGACATGTACTAGTTGAAGTAATGAAACAACCAATGAGACCTTTAATAGTTGAAGCATTATACAACCAATGAGACCTGTAATAGTTGAAGTCATGAAACAACCAATGAGACCTTTAATAGTTGAAGCATGAAACAACCAATGAGACCTGTAATAGTTGAAGTCATGAAACAACCAATGAGACCTGTAATAGTTGAAGCATGAAACAACCAATGAGACCTTTAATAGTTGAAGTCATGAAACAACCAATGAGACCTTTAATAGTTGAAGCATGAAACAACCAATGAGACCTTTAATAGTTGAAGCATGAAACAACCAATGAGACCTTTAATAGTTGAAGTCATGACGATAACCACAGGTAGGGCAGGTAAAGCTTATATATCCGTTTTTCGCGAACACTAAATAGCACCACTGTATGGGGAAAGGTTTGTTTTGCTTAACGACACCACTAGAACACACTGATCTATTAATCATCGGCTATTGGATGTCAAACATTTGGTAATTTTGACATATAGTCTAAGACAGGAAACCCGCAACATGTTTCCATTAGTAGCAAGGGATCTTTTATATGAACCATCCCATAGACAGGGTAGCAAATACCACGGTCGTGGCGCACTGACTGAAGCGAGAAATAGCCCAATGAGCCCACCGACGGGGATCGATTGCAGACCGACCGCGCATCAAGCGATAGCTCTACCACTGGGCTACGTCAGGCCAACACTACTGTATGAACACGGATTGACGAGACCACGCCATCACAGTCATCTCAAACTTGTCAAGTCAGTTTTGGGTGTATTTATCCAGGGAATAGCAAGCCGTCCACGTGTACACGAAACGCCTGGTGGTGATTATAGACGCAGTCGCAACTTCGTAAAGACTTATTTATGTATAACAAAATAAACCTCAAGTGACAGGATTCGAATCATAGGCTCTAAGTATGAGATACAAATCCCTTGTTTATTATTGCGTATTTATGTGTTCTATGTTCAAGAAACGCTGGACCCCATATTGGCAGCGCTTTGGAAACTGTTTTTACAGACTGAAAATGGCGGGAGGGGGGAATTATTTAATATGGGTGGAACAAAAACAGTAACAACATCGTAAAAATGTTCTTTATGTAATAGATAAATCAATCTTCAGTGAGCGGGCACAGCGGAAGCAAGTAGACACTGGGGGATCACTGAGATCGAGGGTGCAAAGCAAAGTTTCTAAGGGGTTCGGGAGTATGCTCCCCCGTACAATTTTAAAAACTAGAGGTCCTGAAATGCAATTCCCTGCATTCTATATCTAAAATTCATCATTGTCTTAAGATTTACTACCAATAATATTTTTGATTCTGAATTATTGGGGGTAGAGCCCTCTTCTACTCTGCCGTACCTGGTGAAGGGGGTTCCAACCCTGGACCCTCAGTATGAGAGTCCAGCATTTTACCAACTGAGCTAATAAGGAAATGTCAGTAGATTCACCTCCTATCAAGACTACTACATTTCCACTCTTTATCTTGTGCAGGGATACTTTTATACACGTTCATTATTTTGTCGTTTAGGGAGGAATTTGATTGCTATTATTGTCGGTGTTGGTAATGATGTCGACGTTTTATATCCGAGTGCTGTAGTAGAATCTGGATTATTTTTGTTTCTTTACAAAGTATTTATACTTCACCAAGTAACGAGAAGGAAAATATGAAAAGTGTCCTCTTAGTTTAGAAATGCCTCTTTTGTCTAGCTAGGGGAAATTCTAATTTCATTGCACTCCTGTCAATTCAGACTAGATACGGCCTTGGCGAGAATAGCAGCACAGAACAACATATAGAACCGATTCTTTGTTTGTGTTTCAGATATCAGCGGCATAGAACTTGAAGGTAGTACTAAATCAAATAACTTCCGGCTGGCTCAGTTTCGAGGTGCACCCAACTTTTGGTAGAAAAATTACCACCACAAGTCTTGTGATTGGTGATAAATGTGAGTGTGTTAGTTGTACAAAAAAAAATAGTTTTATCTGGTCAAAAACTATATGCAATTTTATTTCATCTAGTACCACTGTGTCAAGTAGCCTTGTGCTTGAAACATGTATGGGGTACCTGTAAAACCCCCAAAACGTACTTAAATTATGTGCAGAACTAGGATAGTCATAGACGCTACCTTTTATCTCTGAAATGAGCAGCTTCAACCCCATTTTTTTCTGATTCACTTTAAGGGTGAGGGGTGGTAATATTTTCATCCATGCTATGTGTGTCGATTGATACGCCACAGGTAGGAGTTTTACTCACATATGTTACTATTGTCGTCTATGGGATTTGATTTGGTAATATACACCCTGAACTATGCAGACGTGAATTCAGGCTATGATAAATCGTAGATCATGTCAGAAACTATTTCACAAGCACCTGTGGAGAGACAAGGACTGTGGTTTGGAGGTGGACAGCAAAAGAAGTTACCAGATCAAGAGGTGGAAATCAAAGAGATAGGAAAGGGGACAATAGGATCAATAAATAAATAAATAAAGATTTTCAGCCACGATGGAAACTGAATCCTTAACGTGACATGCCTTTTTCAGACGATCTTGTCTCAAACCGAAGTTGAGCTACGAATCGTGATTGAACTGTCAACGATAAACCGGATCATGATGTAGTGGATCACACTGGAACACATTTTCATTTATCCAGTTTTCAAATATATAGAGTATATTTCTTGAAAATTATTAAAATGTGGTTAATTTAAGTACTATTTTATTAGCCAAAGACTAAATGTTGGTGCAACTTTGTATAAAAATTAGCAATTGGCAAATTTGGCAATGGAGTAACTATTTATCGGGTTGGCTAATACTGGGACAAAATACTTTTCATTCCTCGGAGGTGTATTATCCAAATGGAATCACATCTGGGATTGTGTCCCAGTCAGTAGTAATTGTGTCAGTAGTAATAACGGAAATAACGCAATGTGTTTATGTCTTTCCAATATCATAGTTTGCTATTAACGTGTTGATAGTTTTTGTCACAAAAACGTCTGTCAGAAAACACAAATATCTTTAGAACTTCGTGACTGACTCATTGCCGATATAATATGTAGCTCCGTCTTTTGTGAAATATCCATTATTCAGCGTCTGTGTTGTCATAGTGATGTTGTCATATTCAAATCCTTCATTTAATACTGCGTATTTATTTGTTCTGTGTTCAGTAGACGCGGGACCCCATTTTGGCACTGCTTTGGCAGCTTTTATTACAGACTGAAAATGTGGATAAAACATTATTTAATACGAGTGGAACAAAAGTTCGAAAATTAATCACTATTAAAACATAAATGTTAAAACTAGTAATGAATAATTATTAATAATCAGTATCTATGCACATCGGGGAAAAAAACACTGACTAGTATGGAACATATTGTAAATACAAAATGAGGCATATTATCATATCATTATTGACATACCTATTATGTTTTTACAAAAATAAAATTTGACATACTGTCAATATAAAATGTGGCATATTGTAAATATGAAATGTGGCATATTGTAAATATACTGAACAGCATTCAAAACGCACCACAAAGAAATGTTTGGTTTCCAAAAGAATACCTGAGCAATAAATGTTTTTGTTGTGAACAGCAATACATGGATGATTGATAATGACAACAAACAAAAAAGGATGCACAATCATTGATTAGTTTTAATTCATCTACGTATGAAAGACACGTGGATCACAATGATAGGTCAATAGCGCGTATGACCACCATCTACAGCAACACAAACCACGCAACGTCTTTTCATCGACCCGATAGGTCTGCGAATAGTGCTCTGGGGGATAGTATTCTACTTCTGCTGTGGTGCGTTTTCCAGTTCTCTAAGGTTATTCATTTGTGCACGACGTGAGATGCGTTGACCAAGGTAATCCCAAAGATGTTCTATTGGCGATAAATCAGGGGACAGTGCTGGCCATTCAAGCAAAGGGACATTATTGTTCACAAGATACTGTGTTGTAACACGTGTTGTGTGCGTTCGGGCGTTGTCCTGCTGAAATGTGTGCATATCCCGATGCTGATGAAAGAAGGGAATGACGTGATTTTGCAAGACGTTATCCCGGTAGTAAATGGCATACATTCTGCCATGGCAAACATGGAGTGCTGTTCGGTGATGATAACTTATCCCGCCCCACACCATAACACTCCCTCCATCCCATCGATCCGTCTGGACAAGGCAGTCATTGTGGTAACGTTCTCCACGCCTACGCCACACCCGCAACTGACCATCAACATTCCTTAAATGGAAACGGGATTCGTCAAAGAATAGCACACCATGCCAACGTTGTAATCTCCAATGACGATACCTTCCTGCCAAACGTCAGAGCGACGCACAGTGTCTGCGCTGATAACCCCTCGTCGGCCTTTAACAGTTGGTGCAGTCCTGGCAGCTGACAGCGTTCGTTCACGAATATGGAGGCGAACAATATGGCGATCTTGTCGTGGTGTCGTAACATGTCGTTGACCTGGACGTGGTTCCTGTCTGCTGGTATCTCCTGTGGAGTCTAGAGATTGTTGAATGGTGGCATCCAAACCACTGTGCGATGACTATTCGAAATGGCGACTTGAGAAGCATGCCTAAGGCACGTTCACATTCTTCAGCTGTCAACCTTGCCATCACTTGTTTAACGTCCCCTCAAAGACTACTTCATAAATGAAAGTGGCTTTTCAGAGACCATCTTTTATAGCCCCAATCAGCATGATTTGCACATTCAATTTACGTTTTTAATGCTATGCATGCAATATGTTGTGTTTTGGTGTTGTGTTTCATGGAGTGTTCAGGCAATCGTTTTTGTAAGTTATTCGTCGTCATGCATGGTCTATGAGGTAGTACGGTACTTATTCATTGATATTTGTAATGCTGATATACGCCCCATTCACATTTGTTATCATCAACTGGTGGTGCGTTTTCAATGCTGTTCAATATATATAAAATGTATCATATGGTATTATGTTATGTTATCAACTACTAGCTATTGTATTTTTTAATATTGTAAACATAAAATGTAGCATATTGTAAATATAAAATATGGCATATTGTGTTATCAAATACTAGTTATTATCGCTTCACAAATATTGTAAATATAAAACTAATCTGCTTGATATGAGATCTTACTGGCACCTAACTGAACTCCAGTTGACCTAACCTAATCCAGAGTCTAGCCGGCCAATCCAAACACAGAACGTGCGATTTAAGCAGCATGTCAGATCCCCTAATATACCAGCATATTATCAAACATACCCCATATCTGATAGTCTGTATTGGCAATCCAAGTAAGATGGCTGCTACCGGAAGTGCCACCATTCCCCATCCAACTTTCTGTGCCCAGCTCTCAAACTCGTAGTCACCGTAGTATGCTGGTTTGTATTGGACTAGGGACAGAATAACCATGGCCTGCAACATACAGTCATATATTAAACAACAACAAAAACCTCTAGTTTAAGGATTGGTGTCGGGGCTGGCCAGTCAGAATTAAAACATTAAATATGTGATGTATCTGCCAGTTGTTGTTGAATTTTTCATTGTAGATTAAGTTTAATCATTTAAGTTTATGTGTAGATGGGAGGTGTTTGAAAACCAAAACCAGCAAACACAGTTTAACTTAACTAAATAATGTATACAGTAAACGAACTACATGGAGGTAAACAGACTCACGTTTACACCAAAAAGGGCACTGTTTCGTATTTTTCTACTCACCCCACCCAGCTAGTTTCTGGCCAAGATTTATAGTAAATTTGTTTCCTACTAAAATAATTCTTCGCCCTACCTAAATGAAGTAATTATTACATAAATTAGATATGTAAAGGAAAGTTATAAAAATAAAGTTCTATGTAAGTAAGATAAATTGAGACCACGTGAACGTACAAGAATAAAGAGTGGAGAAATCACCAGCCACATGGCTTTCCAGTAAATACTGGGTTGAAACCCCAGCATCATCTCTATATCGTCACAAAACCGTCGTAATCCTGGAAATATAACACATAACAACACATAATAATAATAATAATAATAATAATAAACATAATAATAAGCATAACAATAACAACAACAATATTAATAATGATGAAGAAGAAAAAAGAATTTAAACTACTACTACTACTAAAAATAATAATAATACAACTACTACTATTACTACAGTAACTACTACTACTACCTACTACTACTACTACTACAACTACTACTACCTACTACTACTACTACAACGACGACGACAACCACCACCACCACTAGTACTACTACTACTACTAATAATAATAGGATGTATCACTATATAAATAATGACCCTGATAAAATAATATATACCTGTACATCCTACAAAATGTTTATCTTGGCCAGCCCATTGTAGTGAGGCCACAGATGAAGCTGGTGAAATACATTTAACATTTAAAGCATTTAAAGTTATTTTAATTTATGTTAGACCTGTTTTTAATTTGGACTTGTTTGGTGAAATTAGCTGTCTTAGAATAAAGTTAAACTGTTTTAAACAAGATGCTTATTCGCCTGTTATAAATCTCCGCTATTTAAGTTTAAATTTTGTTAGTAGCGGATAATGCATTAATTTGTAAAGATTACCTACTTTTAAATGTTTATTTAAATTTAAACAAAATAATAATAAAAATGCGAAAACTCTCGTTTGTGACGACTTCCCCAGAGTATCATAGTACCTAGTTTCAGAACTATTCTATCAAAACTCTAGAAGAAGATAGACTTTTAACTTTTTAATGTCACATTTCTATTTATTTTTATTCAAAATTTGAAAATAATATCTTTATTAGTTTGTGAAGATTACCCCTGAGAATACTTATGCCAAACTTCAGAACGATCTATTCAAAACTCTAGAAGATATACTTTTAAATGTTCAATGTTAAATTTCTATTTAAAATGTTTAAATTTAATTTTTAAAAATACACAAATTCAAAACTTTCAAAATATATCTGCATTAGATTGGGCAGACTGCAACAGAGAATTAGAACACCAAGTGTCACAACTATCCGATCAGAACACTAGACGAAGACAGACTTTTAAATTGTCAATGTTAAATGTCTTCTTTTTTTTTTGTCAGCGAAATGAAGTTTACTACTGGGATGTATGCGGCCATTGGAACTGATTGAACGCTGGAACGCTTCTCGTTTCGACAGTCTGCACCACCAGGATGGATTCTTTTTTAGCGAGATTCCTTGCCTCCACGTCATTTCTCCGTCTGACTGTCGACTTGGGTTTTTTCGTGACTCGTATGACGGCCATTCTGCAGAACGCCACGGTTGTTCGCGTTTAGTCTCTACATGTCCGAGCCTGTCCTAGCAGCACTGGAATATTGACGCCCCACTCTAAGAAGAAATAGGAAGCGGGGTCGGCCCCTACTACTCTTTTTCTAGACTTTACCTTGCTTTATAGTGATACCATCTCGTATCCTCCGGAGTCGGGCCCGTCCGCACCACTATACCAACCCATGACGACTGGACTATACCCTAGTCTGATACTCTCTCTCGTTCAGACGGATCCGGCTTCTCAAGATCTGTATTTCAGCACAGCACTAAACCTTCAACGTCTATCGACTGTCAATCTAGGGGTTTTCTTGAAGGGATGCAACCCATCTCGTCCCTTTAAGCTGTGCACCCAAACGGCCTTAACGAGGCCACTCGCGTGGACATATCGATCGGACTTTAAACTTTTAGATCTGCGTTCAAAATTTTATGTCGAAATTACTCGTTTTTTTAAAAATATTATTAAATAGTCCGATCCTCTCTTCTTTCTCTTATTTAGTTTTGGACTGTCCTTCTAAAATGCTTCAAATTATGTAAATATTCGGCCGAGCAGTCAATTCTTTTTCTTTTTGGCTTGTAACCTTTTTTTTTTTTTTTTAATTCTATTAACTTTTTTACTAATTGCTATTTTCAAAATTCTGCCCATTTCCCGAGTCAGGCCACCGATCTTATCGGAGGTCGGACTCGGGATGGGCGTGTTCGAAACCCTAGTGGTATATGGGCACGTTAAACTAGTTATCATCATCATCATCTATTTAATTGTTTTTAATTCAATAAAAATTCAATAATACTAAATTTCCAAAATATCTCTCTATTAATTTGTGGAGGGTGTCTCAGAAGATCATTGTACCAAGTTGCAGAACAATGTAATCAACATTGTAGAAGAAAGACTTCAAAGAAACAGTTGATGGATGGACGCCGGACAAATTGGTATCAGAAAAACTGAAAACATAATATAAATAATAAGTTTCTAATTTCACAGAATCAGCCCTAACGTTGAGACGTGATCGTCGTCGGAGAATAACAACTTACCATATATCCACGAGACAGCGATGAGCTCACAGAAACAGACAAACATCAACGAGTAGCTTGCAGAATACCCCTCCATCAGAGTCAACACCCAGATTCCGCCCTGAAACGTGTGGGAACTCAATATCTGTAGATCCGTTTTTTAAAAGGTCGGTTGTAATAAAATATATTCTAAAATGTGTGTATAAAGAACAAAACGTTTTGATTTAATATTCGAGGTAAATATTTCAATAGATACCTTACTGCGTCATATATAGTGTACCAGTATTTAGTAGAAAAAGAATTTCTTATTCTTGCAATGTTCACGTTTATGAAATAATTGTTTTGGGGTTTTTTAAATGAATTATGGTGACTATTAGTACCTTCAAAAAATATAACAAATTATTTATTTATTTATTTATTTATTTATTTATTTTCAAATAGCTCAATAGGACTTTAATGAAAACAAAATATAGTCGAAATTCAGATTTCGGAAAAGTGCTATATTATATACATTTCCAAAATGGCTTCCAGATGGTGCCGGACGTTCGAGTGATGTGTATCGTGCAGATTTGTGATACTAATCCAGTAATCTGTCTAGCACTTACCTTGGTGACCATAGCCAGTCCCAAGGCGAAGCCCAGGATGTGTATTGTGAGCGCTACCAAGGCTTCCAGATGGTGCCGGACGTTCGAGTGATGTGTATCGTGCAGATTTGTGATACTAATCCAGTAATCTGTCCAGCACTTACCTTGGTGACCATAGCCAGTCCCAAGGCGAAGCCCAGGATGTGTATTGTGAGCGCTACCAAGGCTTCCAGATGGTGCCGGACGTTCGAGTGATGTGTATCGTGCAGATTTGTGATACTAATCCAGTAATCTGTCCAGCACTTACCTTGGTGACCATAGCCAGTCCCAAGGCGAAGCCCAGGATGTGTATTGTGAGCGCTACCAAGGCTTCCAGATGGTGCCGGACGTTCGAGTGATGTGTATCGTGCAGATTTGTGATACTAATCCAGTAATCTGTCCAGCACTTACCTTGGTGACCATAGCCAGTCCCAAGGCGAAGCCCAGGATGTGTATTGTGAGCGCTTCCACCCGGACGTTCGAGGTGTGTATCGTGCGATTTGTGATACTAATCGCAGGTGAGCCAGTCCCAAGGCGAAGGGATGTGTATTGTGAGCGCTTCGTACGCAGAGTGGTGGGGAATTCGTCTATGATAGCACTGATGATAGACTCCACCATGGCGAACTACATCGTATAAAAACAATAACTCATATATAACATAAGCTCTTAGTATCAACCTATAAAGTGCTGCGGAATTGTATTAAAGCATTGACGATGGACTTTACCATGGCGAAGTATACAATATGTGTATATGGTCTTAGTATGGAAATAATACTATGGCTCCATTTCTCGTTGACAGTTCAACGACTATTCACTGTTCAAATTCTGTTCAGAGATAATCAATTGAACTTTGCATTTCATGTTAACAATTCAGTTTTGAGTTCCGCTTAAAATCTGTTTGAACTGAATGATTTTATAAATCAAGTTGATATAAGCGTAGTTCAAGATTTCTACCTGTTATATTTGAATCACAGACGAGAAATCGGACCTATATTTATTTAATATATTTCTTTCCGTTGCTTACATGAACTAACGTATTGGTAACTATATGTAATTGAACTGAACGTCAGATGAAACAGCTGAAGAAACATAGATAATCCTGTGCAGAGATACTGTTTTCAGGGTTGTAACTATTATCCTGTTCAATTATTTAGACCCAAAGTTTGTTGCAAATGTTACGTTTATGTCCTATTCGATATTTGTTTTCTTTGCATTTACATGAAAACAAACCCAAACCCCGACAGGTTTTATATACAAATCATCATATAAAATGCACGAAGTTGACTTAATTCCACTTTTTAAAAATCTCTGTGTCTTTTGAATGCACGTTATTTCTCCTATAAATAACTAAGGTCATTTGCATATCAAAACATTGGGATCTGAGGCTACGTGAAGGCCATTATACCTTGTTTCACTAAATCAAGGTTATTATTGTTTTGCAGTGTGTAACAGCATTGTCTAATCTTTCCGTTAAACATAGATGTAAACAAACAGAACATGTAACCCTTTCTTGTAGGTGCATTATATTTAATAAATTTAGCTAATGTATTATGTATTTTTATTTTATTATATCAATTATATATTAGCATACCATACCTAACCTAACACAACTGAGGTGTAGCACAGTAATAAACACAAAACACCTCACACACCGCAGGAATGTGCTTTCCAAATTTATAAATAAATTTAATGCAGGGCCGGACCCAGAAGACCAGGGGGGGGGGGGGATAAAATGTCAAAGGCCACCAACATCAAATAATAATAAAAATGTTATTTAATTTGCCTCTAAATTGGGAACTCATACGTATATATATATATATATATATATATATATATAGTATTTAGGGTGGTGCTAGGGTTTGGGGGTTGGGGGTTACATTTGTAATGCGAAAAACCGAAGGGCTATTGTTCGGACTCGTATGGGTTCAACCACTTTTTCATCCCGCAGACACAGCCCTGAATGTTCAAAATACGATAGCATTGCTTGGTCAATAACATCATTATTTCGATCTATGACTGCACGTGCTATTGTAGCAATGTGTAAACCACGTAAAATACAAGTTAGGTAGGGTATATAAATTCATTGAAAATGTATTAGTCGACATTCTTGTTATTGTTATTTGAGGAAAAATATGGGTAAATCGAAAAACACTTCAGTTGATGTAAAATCGTGTATTAAGAACGTTTTCGATTATGTTGAAGATGAATATCAGCGCGGTAGACCTAGGTATGCTTCTTATCGAATTGTCGATCGAGTTGCCGCTGCACTTAAAGTTTCGGTTTCAACAGTAAAAAGAACTGTGAAAAATCTAAGCTCTACGAATCCAAGCACATAAATTACTGTTAAAAAACGCGACCGAAAACTCATCGATTTATTTGATAAAGATGTTATTAGACGACGAGTATACAGATTTTATAGAGAGGGCGAATTACCTACATTACATAAGATTAACGTGGCTTTAAGGGAGGAATGTGGAATCAACATATCCATATCAACTTTACGAAGAACACTCCATGACCTCGATTTTAAATACCAACATATGTCTACAACCGGAAAAGTGATTTTTGAGGACGCCAATATATCAGACAGGAGACTGTCCTATCTCCATGAAATATCCAGTTTACGAGAACAGGGATATTTAATAGTGTATCAAGATGAGACCTGGGTGAATGTCAACCACACAACATCCCACCACTGGACAGATATCCACCCGGGCACAAGTACCGCCAATCACCTGCCGAAATCAGATGCTGCTGATCGAGTTCCTAAACTCTGTTCGGTGACTGGGAAGGGAAAAAGACTTATTATTTGTCATGCTGGCTGTGATAAATATGGATTGATAGATGGCTGTGAATTGATCTTTGAGGCTAAAAAAAACAGACGGAGACTATCATGGTGAGATGAATCATGAAAATTTCATCAAATGGTTTGAAGAACAACTTATGCCTTCTCTACCAGAACCTTCTGTTATCGTCATGGATAACGCAAGCTACCACAACAAATTAACTGAGATTACACGATGTCCTGCACTAAACGCTAAAAAGGAAGAAATTCAGTCGTGGCTACGAAACAAAAATATACCTTTTGAGAGTAACATGACAAAGCCAGTTCTTTATGAACTTGTGAAAAGTAACAAATGTGCAAAGCAATTTGTTACTGATGATGTTGCTGAACGCCATGGGCACTTGTGTCTAAGACTGCCGCCAAGACATTCTGAACTCAATCCGATAGAACTGATCTGGAGTCAAGTCAAAGGGCACATAGCTCGTCATAATGATGGTAAAATGACCACGGTGCGGAGAGAACTTGCACATGCATTGAACTCTGTCACACCTACACTTCTCTGACGCAGTTAAACATGTAATAAAGATCGAAGAAGATTTTAGAAAACAAAATAGTTTTATAAGAAATAAAATACCCCCTGTGATAGTCCCCCTTAACGAAGATAGTGATGAAGAAATGAGTTCCTCGACTGATTAAGTTATTTCTCCATACCCATCATGAGTATTACTTTAATGTATGCATGAACTCTTTAACACCAAAAACAATTTATTTCCATATCATTCACTATCAAACAACCTAACAACCTATAAACTAATCGACTAGAAATGCATATAGACTACACATACATACGAGAGAAATGTTTATTTAACGACACACTTAACGCATTTGATATACGTTTATGTGGCGTCAGACAAAACGGTTAAGGAGCATTATGACAGTGAGAAAGAAACTCGCTACCGCCACATGGGCCACTGTTTCCGATAAGCAATTTTGATAAGCAATAAGGGACGTTTTATATGCACCATCCCATAGACAGGATAGCACATACCACAGCCTTTATACATCAGTTGTGGTGCACAGGCTGGAACTAGACACAACCCAATGGGTCCACCATGTGGGATCGATCAGTCGACCTACCATGAGCGAACGCTTTACCTCTGAGCTACGTCCCGCTCCATATACAAAAGAAGCCTTAAGTGGGGTTGGGGTTGTACAGAGGGTCACACCTCCACCAATCGCATGCATACCATATTCTTATCTCTCTCTCCCTATAACCATATAACCATAAATTAAAATATGTTGAGTGCGTCGTTATATAAATGACGTCTCTCTCTCTCTCTCTAGAACCGAACATTAGTTTGAAACGCACTATAGAATGATGCTTTTGATATGCAAATGACCTTAGTTATTTATAGGAGAAATAACGTGCATTCAAAAGACACAGAGATTTTTAAAAAGTGGAATTAAGTCAACTTCGTGTATTTTCCTGTCGGGGTTTGGGTTTGTTTTCATGTAAATGCAAAGAAAACAAATATCGAATAGGAAATAAACGTAACATTTGCAAAACACTTTGGGTCTAAATAATTGAACAGGATAATAGTTGGGACAGGAAGGTAGTCTTTTTTTCAAACATATATTGATGGAATGAAATAAGGGATTATAGACCGACAGCTTTGAGAAACTGTAATCAATGCATTCATCCATGGTGTCAAGACTTTAACCGTGTTACACTCAATCCCACATTACATCTTTGTATTATAAAACAAACATTATTGTGCTATTAATGAATTAAATTTGGCCTACAATAACAAGTGTCCCTTTATTTGTTTCGCTAAGTACAAATTAGTGTGCTTTGATTACTGCCCCCACAACCACCATCATCCCCTAGATGTTTTAAGATCATAGGCGTACGGGCACCCATTTTTGTAGGGGGTCAGGCCGAATTCTATGAAAATGCCCGGAATCTAGATAACAACATTTATTCGTAGTAGCATTACTACCAAATAGCTATATATAGCAAACGAATCACTAGGCATGTTTACATGGATTACAACTAAAACTGTGAGTACAATGATGGAAATATAATATTATGGCGATAAGGTTTCAAGCAAACTCATTTTCCCCGATTTTCTCTGTCATGTTTGCCCAAATTTGATTATTGTCTTGCCCCTGCCTCCTGTCAGGTACACTTATGTTTAAAATGAGCCAGTTTCACAAAACATCGTAAGTTTACATTTCCAACTGGCAGCTATACCTGTCGTACGTTTACCTGTGTTTGGCTCCTATTTCACACACACAAATTACATCATTACAGATGGCGGAGCACTGCAAGGACACATGAAATATGTATTCTTCAGACTATATTATTTGCAACTGTTAGTAGTAGTGTGGTTTAGTCGTCGATATAAATTTACGTGAAAAACTAGGGTTATGACGTTTTGTTAAATTGGTCCCTGGTTTGAGTTGGGGGTTATTACCTCAAACATAATACAGTATAATACAGTATAATACAGTAATATGATTAATCACGTGCTTGTCTCACCTGTGAATCCAAGCCCAGACACACCAGCATAAAAAAGAAGAGAAACGCCCAAAGTGGAGCCACCGGCATACGCGCAATGGCTTCTGGGTAAACCATGAACACCAGTCCAGGACCTTTAACACATGCGATATTGTTTTATATCTGACACCGGACTTAGTGCTATGTGAAGCCAGAACTTATACAGTAGTAGTCTTGGTTTTCTCAAATATTCATAAATGACTATTGCAAATTTTAAATAAAGTTTATATATATATATATATATATATTATTTTGGGGTGTGTACAATTTGACTAAAGACAGAGTAAGTTATGGGTTGTAATAAATAAAATAAAAATTTTGACCTTTAATATACATTTGTTTAATGTTTTTCTAATAACTGTGGTCGTTTTTATGTTCATTATTGAATTCAATTCAGTTTTAAACATAGTGACTTATGTCATCAAACAAAAATATGCACGTAAAAATATAATAGAAATATAAACATTTTATATATAAAGTTTATTATATGTACAAGAAACGTGAGTTTTTATACTTTATCTTTGGTTCGAGAATAACTGGTAGCCATGCGTACCGTCAACTGCGACGTCCTCTATGTGTTGATTGGTGATGTGGGCGAGGTAACCAAGGACGGAGAAGATGACAAAGCCCGCAAACACACTAGTTCCGCAGTTAATCAGTGACACCAAGATGGCGTCTCTACAAACAAAACAACAGTCACATTACTATTACATCAAAACCTTTACACCGACATCCGTTGCGTTGTGGTTAAGCTATTTGCCTTAAGCCTGGTGGGCACTGGGTTCGTGCCCTGCTACCGGCACCCACACAGAGCGACTCGAGGAGGAAGTGTGAGGCCACTACACAACCACTAACCATTAACTCCTGTCCTGGACAGACAGTTCAGGTGCGTGCCCAGGCCAGCGTGCTTGAATGTTAATTGTATTTACTTTTGAACATAACGGTTGAGAGGGGCCATATCAGCTGCAACGTTTGTAGCCTCTGACCAAAACAAGGACGGCATTTATTTAGCTCTGTCGGTTGAGTGCTCGCTTGACGTGCTTGCGTCGCAGGATCGAATCACCTCAGTGGATCCATTCAACTGATTGGGTTTTTTCTATTTCCAGTGCACCACAACTGGTCGAAGGCCGTGGTATGTGCTTTCCTTTCTGTAGGAAAGTGCATATAAAAGATTCCTTGCAGCATTAGGAAAAATGTAGCGGGTTTTCTCTGTTGACTACGGGTCAGAATTACCAAATGTTTGGCCCCCAATAGCCAATGTCTAAACAATCAATGTGCTCTAGTGGTGTAAACAAAGCAAACTTTTAACTGACTAAAACAAGCATCCTGAGAGTACTGCTAAGCCAATACACATCCCCTATCAAAGTAAAGTTTGTTTTATTTAACGACGCCACTAGAGCACATTGATTTTTTTATTTTATCATCGGCTATTGGACGTCAAACATATGGTCATTTTGACACACTGTTGTTTAGAGGAAACCCGCTGTCGCCACATAGGCTACTCTTTTACGACAGGCAGCAAGGGATCTTTTATTTGCGCTTCCCACAGGCAGGATAGCACAAACCATGGCCTTTGTTGAACCAGTTATGGATCACTGGTCGGTGTAAGTGCTTTACACCTACCCATTGAGCCTTGCGGAGCACTCACTCAGGGTTTGGAGTCGGTATCTGGATTAAAAATCCCATGCCTCGACTGGGATCCGAACCCAGTACCTACCAGCCTGTAGACCGATGGCCTAACCACGACGCCAGCGAGGCCGGTCCGTCCCCTACCAGGCTCCACAAATGTTCATACCGTTAAAGTTCAATGGCCATAACTCTCAAACATGGATAAATTCCATTTTGACAGAATTATAGCCCTTGAATAGATTACAACGAAAGTCAAACTTCATCTTGCCATAACTATTTTAAGAATGGGTAAATCCATATGAAAGTTATAATGAAGCTATATATAAAATTTCAGCTCAAACTTTTTGAGGCGTTGCGGAAAAAAAGTCTGGCAAACTATATGTGGGACAGAGGGACAGACAGAGAGACAGACCGGACAGAGATAAAACCTATAGTCCCTCCACTTGGACCGGCAAGGGACTAAAAACACGACACAACTATATTTTAAACTTTTCATTAGCTGAAGAAAGAAGGAAGGAAATGTTTTATTTAACGTCGCACTCAACACATTGTATTTACGGTTATATGGCGTCGGACATAGGGTTAAGACCCACACAGATATTGAGAGAGGAAACCCGCTGTCGCCACTTCATGGGATACTCTTTTCGATTAGCAGAAAGGGATCTTTTATATGAACTTTCCCACAGACAGGAAAGTATATGCCACGGCCTTTGATCAGTTATGGCGCACTGAAACGAGAAAGAAAAAAACCAATTAGTTGAATGGATTCACCGAGGTGGTTCGATCCTGCAACGCAAGCACGTCAAGTGAGCACTCAATCGACTGAGCTAAATATCGTCCTTGTTTTGGTCAGAGGCCTCAAACGTTGCAAGTTGATATGGCCCAGTCTTGGTGCACTGGCTGGAGCGAGAAATGTGAAGAAAGAAGTAGCCTGCGTAACGGCAAAGATCTGGCTAAACCAAGTGTCGTAATAACGCTATTTGAGACATTAAACAGCTGTTGAAAACATGATAAGATGTCAAACATTCCTTTCCTTTACTTCCTAAAAAAAATGTTGAGTAGGGTATTAAATGGGTATATATATAATAAGAGCTGAAATATCCATTCAGGTTGACCATATATGTGACTGACGGCAGTATTCAGTGCTGTATTTAAAGTCATTTATTTAAAAGGTTTTAAGCAGGGTGTTCATTGGGTATAGATGTTAAGCGCTAAATTATCCATTCAGCTTAACCATATAATATATCTCACCAACGCCAGTGTTCAGTGCTCTATTTCAAGTTGAAGGCACTTGAACTTTACCAGGTGATATATTATTTGGTATAGTTCTACCTTAACCATATTGTAATGTATCTTCCAGCAAACTCAACATCTAACTGACATGTGACAGTTATGTTTAAACGGGTTGTAATGTATCTTAGTTTTATTTCCAGCACACTCTACATATAACTGACCTGTGACAGTTATGTTTAAACGGGTTGTAATGTATCTTAGTTTTATTTTCTGAAAACTCAACATATAACTCACCTGTGACAGTTATGTTTAAATGGGTTGTAATGTATCTTAGTTTTATTGCCTGCAAAATCAACATATAACTGACCTGTGACAGTTATGTTTAAACGGGTTGTAACTGGCCATCATCAGAAGACTTCCAAAGCCTGGTCCCAGAGAGTACAGTATTTGGGTGGATGCATCCCTCCAAACCTGTCTTAATAAAACAAAACACCAGGGCCCGAATTTACAAACGATATTGTTCCTTAGTCATGTGCAATCTCCAAGACAACTGCATATAAATATATAATCTGATATAAACACGTGTTTACCCAAGCGCACACGGCATATTTTGTTCCTTATTGTAATAATAAAGGCAAAAAAAGACGCCACTAGAGCACATTGATTTTTTTATCTTATCATCAGCTATTGGACGTCAAATATATGGTCATTCTGACACTGGTTTTTTTTAAGGAAACCCGCTGTCGCCACAAAGGCTACTCTTTTACGACAGGCAGCAAGGGATCTTTTATTTGCGCTTCCCACAGGCAGGATAGCACAAATCATGGCCTTTGTTGAACCAGTTATGGATCACTGGTCGGTGCAAGTGGTTTACACCTACCCATTGAGCCTTGCGGAGCACTCACTCAGGGTTTGGAGTCGGTATCTGGATTAAAAATCCCATGCCTCGACTGTGATCCGAACACAGTACCTACCAGCATGTACACTGATGGCCTAACCACGACGCCACCGAGGCCGGTAATAAAGGCAAAAGGTTAAATTATAGAAGACAAAAAGACTCTCCTAGATAATTTTTGTACCCAATGATTTCTAAGCAAACTTGTTAATATATTTTATAGAAATGACTCGGAAAAAGTCAATATTAAAGAAACTGTCCCAAGTTTGCTACTACTGTTACATGTTTTCGGCTGACATCCTTTCTAACGAATTCACAGAAGAGTCCACAGGAAAGACGATCAAAGTCACACTTCACAGTTTAAAGAAATGTTGATTTTAAACGTAGATGCTGCCTTAATATATTTAAATCCACCGCATATAAAGGACATTGCATACTTTACGGGGGGGGGGGGGGGGTACGATGTTATTAATGATATACATCATATAATGTTTTTGTTCTTCTTTCGTTTTCGTTTGTTTT
Source organism: Gigantopelta aegis (assembly GCF_016097555.1). NCBI lineage: Eukaryota > Metazoa > Mollusca > Gastropoda > Neomphalida > Peltospiridae > Gigantopelta > Gigantopelta aegis. Next base: position 10,643,692 of record NC_054704.1, on the reverse strand, counting down.
TTAAATGATATAGTTGTTGTTTTCTTTAGTTTGGTCGAGTGGACATTGATCATTATTTACTTAAAGTTAATATATATGTTTGATCAACAATGAAAACTAGAAGAATTAATTGTGTCCTAGTAGAACAACATAACAATTGAACCTGTTTCACAAATACACAATGCAACCATACTGTAGATAGATAAGGATAGTGAAAAATTACATATTAAATACATTTTCTTGTTTAAAATATCAGCATGTGTGTATATACAAAGTGCTAATATTTGTTATAGCTCAAACATCATTTTATTTTCTAATATATATTGTTTTCGATACGAACTAAATTATTACGGTAAAATCGAGGACAAGCTTCTGTAAAGATTTGGTTGAACAGAAACACACTAAATATACAGACATTGATGAAACAAGGAGATGTATTTAATATGCAATTTAAAACATCAGCATTTTTATACATACAAAATGCTAATGTTTGTTATAGCGCAAACATCATTTAACAAGGAGATGTATTTAATATGTAATTTAAAACATCAGCATTTCTATACATACAAAATGATAATGTTTGTTATAGCGCAAACATCATTTAACAAGGAGATGTATTTAATATGTAATTTAAAACATCAGCATTTCTATACAAACAAAATGATAATGTTTGTTATAGCGCAAACATCATTTAACAAGGAGATGTATTTAATATGCAATTTAAAACATCAGCATTTCTATACATACAAAATGATAATGTTTTTATAACTCAAATATCTTTTAACAAAGAAATGTAATTTTACTAGTTATTGATACTTCACCTTCACAACAATTCGAACAATGTTTCTGTAAAATACTTACACTTCTTTGCTTGAAATTTATTATATGCACATATGTGTGCGCCTACAAACATCTCTGTTTACGGAATCTGTAGAATGTTATTGACGTCTTTACTGGCGTCTTCCTACAGACAGAGTTGGAACCATATATAGTGGTCCTCATCAGTTCTTTTCTGTAGAAAAAGCACCTTCCAGTGAATCACGGCTGCATACCCTTAAAACTGTATCATAACGTATTTTGGAATCAGTATTATGCGTAGATATGGTACTGAATATGCTAATGGAAGATTCGTACAGCTACACTCTTTAAAACAAAAGAAAAATTGTTTGGAGTATTACTGGTGAGTGGATTAACGCATACTATTGGCTATTTTATCAGAAAAAAAGGCCGCCCTTTTGAGAACGATATATCTTTTGGAAAGGCTGTATCAATCGGAAACGTTAAAACGGCAACAACCTTCGTACAGTTTCTTTAAATATATACCCCTAAACAAATATTTATTTCCATTTCCATTTCATTTCATTTCCTTTTCTGTTTCTGTCGTTATTGTTGTTGTTGTTGTTGTTGTTTATAATTATATTTCTATATTTGTGTGGTGTTTATCACTAATTTAGTTACTATTTGAATAATAAACACTGTCCTTGGAATTTCACAAATTTGTAAATCGAAATTATGATTTAAATAGTCGAAATTACTATTTAACACAGAACGTGCCAGGGCACATGGTGTTTTTGACTGTGGTCCGTGAAGTGCTAAATACATTCATCTATTTTACGTCGGTAAGACGTGCGTAACGTCACTGTGCGGACGCGGTGGAATCGATGACTACGTGTTTTCCAGTGCTGACTGTTACTCACGGCAACGTCCAGCAGTCGATCCCATTTCGGGATGATGTAGAACTTGACCCCGGCCATATAGCCGTCGAGGGTGAGTCCTCGTGCCAGAAGAGATATCAGAATTAAATACGGGAACGTTGCCATAAAATACACAACCTGAAACAAAAATATAATTAAAAAGACTCTTTACAAATTGAACATTTCTGCAAAATATAATTAAAAGATTTAATTTTAAACTATATAAAATGAACATGATAAAAATATTTATTTACAGCGAGGTTATATATAAATATACAAAACTATGCTCCTGTTATGGACTTCTTTTTTATTCGACCCTGACTCTCTTCTATATTTGAAAAATAGGCCTATTGTATAAACACTATTTCATTTCAGTATTTATAACATGCTAACAGCTACAAATGCAAACCTTTCCTGAAGTCTTCACCCCATTCTTGAGACAGAAAAACAATATTATCCAGGAAATTCCCAAAACGAACGCCAGTTTCAAACTGATGTCTCCTACGTGACGGAAATCGTCTGCTTCTTGCAGACGAAGAACAAATCTCCTGAAAAATGTGTTTTTAATATATGTTATTTTGCCCTGTACCTGGGTTTAAGTGGTCATTCACCAAATCGCAACATAAGAATTGAAGTTAAAGAACATACTTCATTTTAATTCGTTAAAAAAACTAATTCGAAAACGGTGAGTCGTTTGCAAATACACCGCATTTGTTTATGTTGCCTAGATGAAACTTGAATATGGCTACAGATTTTCTTATCACATTCACCAAAGCGAACTCGCTGTATAGCGTTTACCTCCAAAAAAGGAACCAGAACAATATTATTGGCATGAAAACACATACATGTTTTACTTCCATATAAAGGTTATTTATTTACAAAGTCCATGCATAGTTAGTAGGTCTATTAGACGGTAAGTAATATGGACTATATTGTCTAATCAAAGTTCGAAATTAACAGAGAGCAAGCGCCAAATACATAATTTGCTTTTTGATAATAGTTTCACAAGCAAATTTTGCTTTTACAGTTTAATTTTAATAGTATTCTGTGTATATTCAGACTTCCTCGGTATGAATCATCAGTTTTTATCCGCGTTTTCCTTAAGTCTTCCACACTGCTGTTAAAACGTTACAATTCCAAGACTGATTCCTAGCACAGCGTTTCACTTTCTAGCATTTGCTTGCAGATTAAAATAGGAGAATCAAACATTGCTTCCCATTCCACAACATTAATTTCAAGACTTGCAAACTTAAACCAACCTACCAGTAAAACTATTGTTTGCTTCTATCCAATCAAACCGTGAACTAAAATTGATGTCAGCTGATTATTATTTTAGTAATATAATTTTATTTGTCAATTAATTTTTGTTAATAAATTAATATAAATGATCAAACACGTAAATCACAAGTATGGTGATGTCTCTTTGACATTATTTTACTCTTCACTACACACATCCAATATTCTTCATTGACCACTCACGTCCAATAGTCTTTACTTAATACCATGACCAATATTCTTCATTGACAACTCACGTCCAATAGTCTTTACTTAATACCATGACCAATATTCTTCATTCACTACTCACGAATATTCTTCACTCGCTACTCACGTCTAATATTCTTAATTCACTACTCACATTCAATATTGTTTACCCATAATCACGTCCAGTATTCTTCACTCGCTACTCACGTCCGCTATGTTTCACTCACTACTCACGTCCAGTATTCTTCACTCACTACTCACATCCAATATTCTTCACTTGCTACTCACGTCCAATATTCTTCACTCGCTACTCACATCCGTTATGTTTCACTCACTACTAACGTCCAATATTCTTCACTCGCTACTCACATCCAATATTCTTCACTTGCTACTCACATCCAATATTCTTCACTCGCTACTCACGTCCGCTATGTTTCACTTGCTATTCATGTCTAATATTCTTCTCTTGCTACTCACGTCCGCTATGTTTCACTCGCTACTCACGTCCAGTATTCTTCACTCGCTACTCACGTCCAATATTCTTCACTCCCTACTCACATCCAATATTCTTCACTTGCTATTCATGTCCAGTATTCTTCACTCGCTACTCACATCCGCTATGTTTCACTCACTACTCACGTCCAGTATTCTTCACTCGCTACTCACATCCAATATTCTTCACTTGCTACTCACGTCCAATATTCTTCACTCGCTACTCAAGTCCGCTATGTTTCACTCACTACTCATGTCCAATATTCTTCACTCGCTACTCACATCCAATATTCTTCACTTGCTACTCACGTCCAATATTCTTCACTCGCTACTCACGTCCGCTATGTTTCACTCACTACTCACGTCCAGTATTCTTTACTCGCTACGTCCGCTATGTTTCACTCACTACTCACGCCCAGTATTCGTCACTCGCTACTCACGTCCAATATTCTTCACTTGCTAGTCACGTCCAATATTCTTCACTTGCTACTCATGTCCGCGATGTTTCACTCACAACTCACGTCTAGTATTCTCCACTCGCTACTCACGTCCAATATTCTTCACTTGCTACTCACGTCCAATATTCTCCATTTGCTACTCACGTCCAGTATTCTTCACTCACTACTCACGTCCAATATTCTTCACTCACTACTCACGTCCAATATTCTTCACTCACTACTCACATCCAATATTTTTCACTCGCTACTCACATCAAATATTTTTCACTCGCTACTCACATCCAATATTCTCCACTCGCTACTCACGTCCAACATTCTTCACTCGCTACTTATATCCAATATTCTTCACTCGCTACTCACGTCCAATATTCTTCACTCGCTACTCATATCCAATATTCTTCACTCGCTACTCACGTCCAGTATTCTTCACTCGCTACTCACGTCCAGTATTCTCCACTTGCTACTCACGTCCAATATTCTCCACTCGCTACTCACGTACCGTATTCTTCACTCACTACTCGCATCCAAAATTCTTCACTTGCTACTCACGTCCAATATTCTTCACTCACTACTCACGTCTAATATTCTCCACTCGCTACTCACGTCCAGTATTCTTCACTCGCTACTCACGTCGAATATTCTTCACTTGCTACTCACATCCAATATTCTTCACTCGCTACTTACGTCCGCTATGTTTCACTCACTACTCACGTACAATATTCTTCACTCGCTACTCACATCTAATATTCTTCACTCGCTACTCACGTCCGCTATGTTTCACTCACTACTCACGTCCAATATTCTTCACTTGCTACTCACGTCCAACATGCTTCACTCGCTACTCACATCCAATATTCTTCACTTGCTACTCACGTCCAATATTCTTCACTCGCTACTCACGTCCGCTGTGTTTCACTCGCTACTCACGTCCGTTATGTTTTACTCACTACTCACGTCCAATATTCTTCACTCGCTACTCATGTCCAATATTCTTCACTCGCTACTCACGTCCAATATTCTTCACTCGCTACTTACGTCCAATATTCTTCACTCGCTACTCACGTCCAGTATTCTTCACTCGCTACTCACGTCCAATATTCTCCACTTGCTACTCACGTCTAATATTCTCCACTCGCTACTCACGTCCCGTATTCTTCACTCACTACTCACATCCAAAATTCTTCACTTGCTACTCACATCCAATATTCTTCACTCACTACTCACGTCTAATATTCTCCACTCGCTACTCACGTCCAGTATTCTTCACTCGCTACTCACGTCGAATATTCTTCACTTGCTACTCACATCCAATATTCTTCACTCGCTACTTACGTCCGCTATGTTTCACTCACTACTCACGTACAATATTCTTCACTCGCTACTCACATCCAATATTCTTCACTCGCTACTCACGTCCGCTATGTTTCACTCACTACTCACGTCCAATATTCTTCACTTGCTACTCACGTTCAATATGCTTCACTCGCTACTCACATCCAATATTCTTCACTTGCTACTCACATCCAATATTCTTCACTCGCTACTCACGTCCGCTGTGTTTCACTCGCTACTCACGTCCGTTATGGTTTACTCACTACTCACGTCCAATATTCTTCACTCGCTACTCATGTCCAATATTCTTCACTCGCTACTCACGTCCAATATTCTTCACTCGCTACTTACGTCCAATATTCTTCACTCGCTACTCACGTCCAGTATTCTTCACTCGCTACTCACGTCCAATATTCTCCACTTGCTACTCACGTCTAATATTCTCCACTCGCTACTCACGTCCCGTATTCTTCACTCACTACTCACATCCAAAATTCTTCACTTGCTACTCACATCCAATATTCTTCACTCACTACTCACGTCTAATATTCTCCACTCGCTACTCACGTCCAGTATTCTTCACTCGCTACTCACGTCGAATATTCTTCACTTGCTACTCACATCCAATATTCTTCACTCGCTACTTACGTCCGCTATGTTTCACTCACTACTCACGTACAATATTCTTCACTCGCTACTCACATCCAATATTCTTCACTCGCTACTCACGTCCGCTATGTTTCACTCACTACTCACGTCCAATATTCTTCACTTGCTACTCACGTTCAATATGCTTCACTCGCTACTCACATCCAATATTCTTCACTTGCTACTCACATCCAATATTCTTCACTCGCTACTCACGTCCGCTGTGTTTCACTCGCTACTCACGTCCGTTATGGTTTACTCACTACTCACGTCCAATATTCTTCACTCGCTACTCATGTCCAATATTCTTCACTCGCTACTCACGTCCAATATTCTTCACTCGCTACTTACGTCCAATATTCTTTACTCGCTACTCACATCGAATATTCTCACTCGCTACTCACATCTAATATTCTCACTCGCTACTCACGTCCGCTTTGTTTCACTCACTACTCGCGTCCAATATTTTTCACTCACTACTCACGTCCAATATTGTTCACTTGCTACTCACGTCCGCTATGTCTCACTCACTACTCACGTCCAATATTCTTCACTCACTCCTCACGTCCAATATTCTTCACTCACTACTCACGTCCAATATTCTTCACTCGCTACTCACGTCCGCTATGTCTCACTCACTACTCACGTCCAATATTCTTCACTTGCTACTCACGTCGGCTATGTTTCACTCACTACTCACGTCCAATATTCTTCACTGGGGGAAACCAGTCGCCAGCTCGCCGTGTCGTTGCATGATGTGAGATTGCTTTTTAGCAGGTCATAAGTGAGATTTCCGTGAGATATGTTTAGTGAGATCAGGCTTTTGTTGATGCACGTGTGATCCATGTGATCTGAAATATAGTACATATAATAAGCGTTGGATACTTCTCCATTCCCACCCCCAACGTCTAAAGGTAGCACACTGACCCCTCTGTCGGAAGTCGAATTAATGTTACTACAATAACTGACCGACGTCTAGGAATGTGGCATTTGCTTTCTCGACGACTTGGGAAAGTGCATATACATCTGAATAACAAAATCGTGATCAATATCGTATCTCTGCATAAGGCAGAGTCGAAAGGAAAATTTAAGCAAAATCGTGATGATCCATTATCAGGTGCTCGTCCTTATAGGACCGCCATTCTCCTACGAGATCCGTAACATGTTTCATCCCCTGCACACAACTGCCACTCCCAAAACTAGCTTTAAAAAAAAAACAAGTTTGCACAGGATAAAGCTCAACAGAATTATGTACATCTGTGATGACATGCGCTCATGAATCATTGTAAAAACAGTGATGATATCAAGTGTTCGCAAAAGGTGAACCTATCCTGTCCCACTGTGGCACCCGTCATGAGTACAACCTACAGCCATCAAGCGCACAGTTGAAATGTACAGGATTGCATGAGACATCATTTCAGTCAGTGAAACGTCATATCGTGAAATGACCTCCGAGTGTTTTGAAGTCTTTCTGGAGTCTTGGGTGTTACAACCGTGATCAAACAACTTCTCTGCCAGAACAATATGTCGGTCTTTACCATGGGCATATGGTGTGTGTGTGTGTGTGTGTGTGTGTGTGTGTGTGTGTGTGTGTGTGTGTGTGTGTGTGTGTCAGTGCGTGTATGTATGTATGTATGTATGTACGTATTTAAGTCTGTGTATATTTCTATACATTTATGTGTTGATGTGGACGTGCGTGTGTGTGTATGTGTGTGTATGCGTGTGTATTCGCGTGTTGTGTGTGTGTGTATGTGTGTGTATTCGCGCGTGTGTGTGTGTGTGTGTGTGTGTGTGTGTGTGTGTGTGTGTGTGTATGTGCGTTTCACTTTGAGAGTCTGGTTACCTACTGAGAGTAACGTTTAGTTTCTGCACGTCCGTCAAGTTCCTGAAATCGTGTTTGGCCTCCCGCGCGCACGCCGGCGTGTTCCAGGGGTTGTGGCAGTCCATCCAGGGCAGACCTCCGTCCAGGCTGGTGAGCGACACGACCGTGTAGAACATGGCGTAGCAGATGATCACCTGGTAGTAGATGGCCACCATGCCGGAGATCAGCACAGACGCGAAACCAACACCTGGACGACAACACCAAACCAGGGTAAGCCTAGCGCAAGTCACCTGTAGCCCTCCCCTTATTGATATGTTGGGGAGGGGGGGTGTTGCTAGAGAGGACTGTGTGTAATAATTTGGCAAAACGTCGACGACTTAGTGGTAACTAGCTAATGTGTCTAAAATACACATTTTATTCTAAATCTGATGCCACAGAGTTTTAGTTTGATTATTCTCGAGTCCACTCATGACATTAAACTTACATGTTAATCAGTACTTACATATTGTTAACTACAACATATGAATAAGGAGAGGGCTAGGGTAAGCCAAACAAATGTTTGAAAACAGAATGTATATACAGATGTTTGAGAAGATATAATTTTCAATATTATGTTGCAGCAATAAGAAGAAAACAAAAAGAAGAAAACATGTAAAAGAGAGAAAGAGGATATGAATGGTAAAAATAGTAATAACAGTTCCAAAGGGAGGCGAAATCATGTTTTAGGCAAAATAAAAAAGAAAGTTGTGCACATGATTACACTTCTTTGCAAGCCAAGGTAGCATTTAGTCTAACTACTATATACTTACGAAATGCAGTAGTTAGACGAAATGCTGCCTTGCCTTGCGAAGATGATGATGATGACATCAACCAAAGATTACACATTTCTATTGGACACATCCTAAAAGTTCTCTGTGATTTGTGTCCGCCATGAGGTTCATGATATAGTAAGGCCATGGAATTTGCTATTTTTTATAGTTTTTTTAAAAAAGGTTAAAGCATCATTCGGAACCGTTAGGTACAATTACCATATTGTTACACACTACCTCAATAGTTGTTGATCAGACAATACGTATGTTGGTTTGCTGTTGATCAGACAATACGTATATTGGTTTGTTGTTAACCAAATATGTTCTGTCCTCTCAACTGTTAATTTCCACATACCATTACAAGAAGACACACCGATATTATACCTTTAAACAATGGATTGACTCTCCATATGGATATGGGTCCGAGAGAGGCGAACTGACCCAGTGACAGCTCGAAGAAGAACAATGGCAGTCCGGCTAGGATGAGCATCACAACGTACGGAATAATGAAGGCGCCTGGGTAAAACAAATTAAGTAATTAAAAAACAAAGACTTTCAAGGTTTTAAATATATAAAATCGCCTTGTCAATGTACCTCTTGTGTTAGTTGTTTGGGTCGTAAAATTGAACCCCTTTTGCGAACACAATTGTGTATAACGTACAATATCCTGTTTGTGTGAAAGTGCATATAAATGATCTCTTGGTGGTAATGAAAAATACAGCATGTGTCTTCTGAAGACTGTTAAAATTACCAATAGGTAATCGACCAACGGTCGATGATTAAAGGGATGTTCCTGAGTTTGTTGCATTGTAAGATGTTTCCGACTAATAAAATATTTCTACGATTAAACTTACATATTAAATATAATTTCTTGTTTGAGAATATCAGTGTCTGTATATTCAATGTGCTTCTGGTCGTCTTAATATTTGTAAGAAGCTCAAACTTGATTTTGTCTTTAAATAATTTCGTACGTACGAAAATATTATATTTTAGGAAATAAAATGAAATTTAACCTAGTACAAATATTAGAACGATCAGAAACACGTTTAATATACACCCACTAATACTTTATGAAGAAAAATATATTTGATATGTAATTACAATCATTAAAAAGTCTCTGTTAGTCAATAATAATAATAGTCTTTAAAATTGCAGCAAAACTCAGGAATGTCCCTTTAATGAATCAGTGTGCTCGTTTGGTGCCGTTAAGCAAACTAATTTCTGTTCTAATTCAATTGAAATGTCCCCTGTGGAACCACCAGGATAATTCCCCTTCAAATAGTGATCCATGACTGGTATCCTGGAAGATATATATATATGTGTGTGTATATATATATATATATATATATATATATATATATATATATATATATATATATATATATATATATATGGTATGTACATTAAAGCTGCAGTCCCTGGAATATTTTAATTATTTAAGCATATAGAATAGATGATTCAGTTCTGTTTGGTACATAAAAGGTCCACCACATCGCTATAGTTTCGCAATGCTCTCTTATCTACAGTATCTAGGTCAACTACAAACGCAATGGCCAGCTTTGTTTTTCTTCATTTAGCGGTACCGCAGTAGAACTGGGACATTGCGTGATTTGCGCAGGCGCTGAGCTTCTCACGTGATTTTGAACAAATTTAACTGTCTTGATCGAGGGGTTGTCTCATTTCTAAACATATTTATATCCATAGAGGTATGGTACAACACCTTCCCAGGGGTCGGTGGGGGATTTGCCTTGAAATTTTGACAGTGGCCAGCGGTTGGCATACGCGTTACATGTAAGGGGGTGTTATAATTACGTAGCGCTCTAGGGGTAGAGAAAGAGGGTGTTGTGTTCGATTTAGGTAACATTTTTCAAGACTATATGTTATTTTTATTCATTACTTAGACGTAAAAAGGGGGGGGGGGTTAATGCGCGGTCAGTCTAGGATCGATCCCCATCGGCGGGTATATAAAAGGCCATGGTATGTGATATACTGTCTGTGGGATGGTACATATAAATGATCCCTTGCTAAAAAAAAATGTAACGGGTTTCCAAGGCGCGTGTGCAGGGATTTCAGAGGGGTTGGGGTTATAGACTGTGACCCCCAGAAAATATATTTCAATTTTTTTTAAGCTTGGGCAGGTAAGGGTTTCGACCTCCAATACCCTCTCCATGCACATGCACCCGATTCCTCTCTAAGATTATAAGTCAAAATTACCAAATGTTTGACATCCATTTGATGTCGTTAAACAAAAAACAAAACAAAACAAAACAAAAACAAAAACAAAAACAAAAAAAGTACTTTACCCTTTCCAAACGAAAGAATATTTATTTGAATTTGTCAATTTTAACACACGTAAAATTAAGAAGTGAAAACATTCATTGTCTACTTTAGTATATTTTATTTTTAAAATGTATACATGATCAGTGTGTTACAAGTATACAAACTAAACTTTAAAAGTTCTACTAACACTTTATAAAATATTAATTCTGAAATAGGAAGGTACGATTGTCGATAATACATTGTCAAGATCAAACCTGTTTTAATGAAAGACTCTAGTACCGTATCCTCAACTGAACGTTCTTTGTACAGCGCAAGATTTCTCATTTCATTTTTTGAGACGAACCCTACAATTTGGAATCGGCAAACGCACGTGTTAAATGAAACTGACAACAGGCTGTCGTTTGTGCTTTGCCGAGCAATGGCGAAACAGGCGACGAATGGAGCGTATACTTTTGATGATCTCCGTTAATAGCGAACACACATGAGTTTTTTAAAAGGTCATTTGAGCTTTATTTCATATTTGTTCATGATGTTATAATATGGTAACCAGAGACTGTAACTTTAAAATGAGCACGTTAATATATATAAACAAAATATTTAATTGAAAACAAATTGAACTTTTTGTCTCTCCCCTTCTCTTTATTAGCGGTGTAAAAATTAAAAAATCTGCTTCAACTATGATAGTGTTATGTAATGAAATGATAATGATTAGATAGCATGATTCAATTCAGGAGTTTGTGTCAACAGAACCAGTCCATTTAATTGGTATTTACCTCCGCCGTTCCTGAAGCAAAGATATGGAAACCTCCAGACGTTTCCAAGTCCAACAGCGTATCCCACACACGACATGAAGAAATCCAGTTTTCCAGACCAGTTCCCACGTTCCACGTTTTTAACATCCGTATCTGACGTCATCTGTGTGATTTTTAGACAGTTCAGTTCATTTCAATTCATTCTCGTTTGCTTTAATAAGTTGCAATACAAAATGTTAAACATAATGGTGAATCTTGATATACACACATTATAATATTATGTATTAACCATTATCTTACTAAAGACATTATATGTAGGTACCATTATCATTATCAGCATTACTATTATTATATATGTGATGTAACCATTAAATGTACTTATTATGTTGTTCAATATATACCATTTTATATGATTCATATATGAAATAAATTATTTTGAATTGGAATCATATTATATGTTGGTAAGACAAATCTTAATCTATACAAGACACAGCTCTTTGGACTGACGAGTACTCTCTTGGACTGAGCCAGATTGCCGAGAGAATCCTGTTCTATCTCCACCCATTTCCCTTACACCGCTTAGAACACAATTCGATGGATTAGAGACATAATGTCACAAGTGCATGTTTGGCAAACTGAGAAAAACGTTAAAAAAGGTTTAAGTAACCTGGCGTTTACATCTGTAATGCACACTGCAGTTTGTAATTTACTGTTTGTAGCTACATTGTACAACAATAGTTTTATTTTCATTAGATACAACACTCCGAGAATTCATTTTGAACCTTTGAGATACTTACATTATAGATTTGGCATAATCATGACGTGTATGGAAATATAATATATATATATATATATATACACATGTGTATATATATATATATATATATATATATATATATATATATATATATATATATATATATAATTGCAATAGCATTTGCAGCAATTGGAAATAATTATACAAAATCGTGCAAACCTCAAACCAAACTGTTTATTCGTTGCTTTCTGAATAGTTTTCATTTTCCCTGGCATCAGGAATTGAAAGACAGTCTCTTACAAAAACGTACCTTACAATTTTCAACATTTGACCTGTAACAAATATTCACTTATGTCCTTGTGACACCACCAAATAATACTGCCATACATATAATTTTACTGTAGTTATGCACTGAAGTGATGCACGGAAAGCAGGTCCATACTTTGATATATGATAGAACACGCTAAAATACATCGTTCGGTGATGAAATGTCATTTTCACTATTAACAAAAACACCGTTTCTAACCCCTCGAGTCGTGCGCTAACGCTTTCCAGAACCTGTGTCCACGACAGATTTACTTTCAAAAACTTTGTCCGATTACCTTAGCTTGACTTCATTAGCCGCAGTACGTACTCTGCTGTGTTAAATATGTTATTCTTGGTTTATCATATCTCTCGTTCACCTATTGAAGTCAGAGGTCATGGTCCAGCCCAGGGTCGCTCGTATGAGATTCAATGGCTCGCAAGATCAATCGCCCGTGATGAACTTTTTTTCTTTTTGCCCATCCCAACACATTCCCTACGGTTGATATAACAAAGGCTGTGGTATGTACTATTAAGTGCTTATAAGTGATACCTTGTTGCTCTTTGGTAGTAGCTGTGTGATGGCAACCCTTCCCCCCCCCCCCCCTCTCTCTCTCTCTCTCTCTCTCTCTCTCTCTCTCTCTCTCTCTCTCTCTCTCTCTCTCTCTCTCTTTCTCTCTCTCTCTCGCTCTCTGTCTGTCAAGTCAATATCATCGAGAAGACTGGGTACCTAGAATTACCAATGACACGGGCTATATAGTTCATTTGCGTCAAAAGAGAATCGATGAACCGGCAAGTAAAATCTCAGTGTAGTCTCTAAATTACCATCAAAATGCACAGGTTAAATGAAACGGAAGTTGTTCCACGTTTCACGAACACCCGATATCATTATTGTTTTAACAGTGATTCATGAGTGCATGTCATCGCAGTTATATGTATTTCAATGAGCTTTGTCCTGTGCTAGTTTTGGTTTAGTACACCTCCAAACAAGGTCGATGCGATTCAATTTACTCTTCTCTGGGATCGTAGACCATGGCCAAGAGGAAAACACAGAAGATGTGTTAAAAGCTTTTATTAAAAAAGAATTGGAGATCACAGAAGACGTTCCAATTCAGGTCACACACAGGTTAGGACCATTCCGTGAATCCCAAAACAGACATAGAACAATTGTGGCGCATTTCCAAAATCTAAAAGATCAAGACAAAATAAAGAACGCTGCCAAAACACTCGCAGGAAAACCTTTCAGCATAAATGATCAGTTTCCTCGGGAAATTGCCAAACGTAGAAAACGACTATATCCGGTTTTCAGAGAAGCAAGAATGAAAAAAAAAAGCAGTTCTCAAAGTGGACAGATTATATATCAATGGCACAGAATACCTCCCCGAAAACCCTTGGGAGCGAAGACCGCAAGAAAATAAAGAGCCAAGAACAAATTACAAAACCACGCCAGAAAGTGCCAAAGCCCCACCTAGAAAGAGAAACAGAGTCATCACACCAAAAAATGCACCAACATTCGAGGACAATAACCCATACACAATACTCGCCAGCGTAACCTCCAGCTAGGACAGTCGTGGAGCAATACACCACATAGACACCTGGGTTAACGAACTCGTAAATGGCGAACACAGCTGTCACATACCCACTGTTAAAATCGGCAAGGGGAAATTTGAACAAATAGTTGACATAAGAAATACAGATTGTAAACTTGCTTCTACATTAACTATACTTGATACAGCATCACAAAGAAAGGTATATGCTAGCGATGTGCTCTCCAATTCCAGTGTGTATCCACCCAAAATGTGATCTTGTATTGATATGTGTAGTACAGTTAGTGAACCTGTGTCCGATATAACTCTGTCTTGTACTGATTTACAATCTAATATGTATCTACATTATGTGCACTCCGATCCAAATGTGTATATACCACAATTGTTACCTTGTATCGATATGTGTAGTACAGTTAGTGATCCGGTGTCCGATATAACTCTGTCTTGTACAGTTTTACAATCTAATATGTATCTAAATAATGTGCCCCCGATCCAAATGTATATATACCACAATTGTTGTATGCAAGACAAATGTTGTCTTGTATTGATATATGTAGTACAGTTTGTGAACCTTCTAATATCTCTCAGCCGTGTACAGAATTACACTTTAATATGTATTCCAATGATGTGCCCTCGAAACCATGTTTGTATATACCAGAAATGTTACCTTGTACTGACACATGCGCAACAGTTATTGAACCTGTGTCCAATATAACTCAGCCTGTACAAAACTCCATAGAAAACCATTTACCTATGATATGATATAGTAAGTAAGTTAAGTGTGTAAGAACCACAAACTATGCCCTCTGTAGAAATACCTACAGTTTTTAAAACCATTGAAGATATTTACATTGCGGAGTCACCCTTTAAATCAAATCACATGTTACCAAGTAGTCAATTAACGTTCTTGGGTTTAAATGTGTGCGGTTTGTGAAGCAAACTTCATATCCCAGAATTTGTAGATTTTGTATCAAAATTTGATATTATTTGTCTCACTGAAACTAAAAATGACGAACCGTACTGTATATCAAACTTTATACCAGGCTACAAGTTTTAACTTAATAACAGGAAAACACAGCTACGTCCATCGGGTGGGATAGCCATTGTTATAAAAGATTCACTGGTTACCTGTGTTGACTTTAGTTTTACAAATAGTTGTGAGAATATCATTTGGTTTAGCATACCACCCATTATGTCAGGCCTCACTGAGAAACTAACAGTCGGTGTAGTGTATATACCTCCTATCGGGTCACCATATTATAAAAATTATATATATGCACCGAAATAGGCAATCCAATACTTCTTGTAGGCGATTTTAATGTAAGGACAAAGTGTGCCCCTGACTACATTATAACTGACACAGACACGAGAACATTGAATATTATCGAAAATGAAATGGCAGATTTCTTAAACGACGTGTCCAAATTAGAATCGATTAATGTACCTATTGTCAGGATACAGAAAAAATAAATAGTCATGGCACTAAGCTGCTGAATATATGTAAATCATATAACCTTTATATCCTAAACGGTAGAGTAGGAAGTGACAAACATATCGGAAAGGTTACTAGCAAAGATTGTAGTCTGGTAGATTATATCATTGGCACCTATCACATATTCGAAATGGCAAACAGTGTTCAGATAAATGAATATGATTCACTTTTCTCAGACATTCGTTGCCCTATAACTCTTAGGATTAGTACCACACCGACAACAGTTTGCACGACACTACCATCACTAACTTACATAAACATACAAAAATGGGAACCTGATAAAGCTATGAAATTCAAAAATAATATCAATCAAGCCAAACTTGAAAACATGCTCTTAATCCTTAACAACGATTCTGTCGAGATACAAGTGCGCGTTGGTGCAGCAACCGGGGCTTTGAAAGACGTATTTCTTGATGCTGCGGTAAAGACATTAAGCCAAACTCGTACACACACACAAAAAGGGCGACCATCCCATTCGAAAATTAGTTTTTGCTACGGGAAATCTTCTATATGCAGAATCAGTCGCGGTAAATACCATATAGCAAAATCCACATATGCAAAACATAGAACCACTTGTAATAGACTTAGTTTAATAAATGCAAGTAAATCTTATTTAAAAAAAAATATTTATCAAGAGAACATAGAGTTCATAAATTTAAAATGAAAAAAAACTGTTAGCAATTAAAAGGTTAAAAAATGGAAAGCCACCTGGAATAGACAATATTAAAATCGAGTATATTAAGACAACTTCTGACCTTATGCTATCGGTTTTCGTCAAACTTTTCAACATTATTTTGGATCATGGCCTTTTCCCAAATAAATGGCTTGAAGGAATTATCAAACCTATTTATAAAAATAAAGGAAATCGTAAAGCACCAGAAAATTATAGACCCATAACTTTACTTAGCTGTAGCTCTAAACTATTCACCTCCATTCTAAATACACGATTAAATGAATTTATTGAAGATAATAATATCCTGAGCGAAACCCAGACTGCATTCCAAAAAGATTATTCTACCATTGACCATTTATTTAATATTCATGCCATTATCGAAATTCTAAAGAATAAGGGTAAAAAACCATTGTGCATTTGTCGACTTCCAAAAAGCATTTGATATGATATCCAGGGCTTATTTTTGGCAAAAAGGATTAGATACTAAAATTTACGGGAAACTACTCGTCATTATACATAACATGTATCAGGGTATTAAGTCGTGTGTTAGTGTAAATTCAGTACATTCTCAGCTTTTTCCAAGTGACATCGGAGTACGCCAAGGGGAAAATCTGTCACCGATCTTATTCTTCCTCTACTTAAACGTAGATATATTTCTTGAAACCGGTGTATGTCTATTAAGCCTTCTATATGCGGACGATACTGCCTTACTAGCTTCCTCAGCATCTGACCTACAGCATACATTAAATGAATTTTTCGAATATTGCAATACCTGGAAACTCAAAGTGAACATCGACAAAACTAAAGTATTAATATTTAACGGTAATACAAAGGATTACAAGAAAATATTTATGCTTCCGAAATAGAGTAATTAAGAATATAAAGAAGTATAAAATAAAGGAGACACTGCCATACTTGTGTCTGGGGTCAAATAAAAAAATAATTTGAATAGAATATAAAGGAGTACAAATACCTGGGACTAACGCTAAACAAACTTAATAAATTTAACACAACCAAAAAACTGCTAACACAACGAGCAACAAAAGCTATGTATTTAATTTTATCTAAATCTAAAGATAAAAACCTATCAATCCAATGTAAATTAAAACTATTCGACTCTATAGTAACCCCAATCCTTCTATATGGTTGTGAAATATAGGGATATGAAAATACCAATATAATTAAAACTATACATGTAAACTTCATGAGACGCATACTATCTTTAAAAAAGAGCACACCGTTGTTCATGATGCATGGCGAGCTCGAAAGAAAGCCACTCAAATTCATTATACAACAAAAAAATTATTATTAGTTTCTGGGCCAAAATTGTACTGGGAAAACAAAGATTTCATTCTTACTACACGAATTAATGTTGCGTGATCAGTTCTTGAATGAACACAGTTATAAATGGATAAATAATATCAAAGCTATACTTGATAATCTTGGCATGTCAGACACATGGATGTACCGAAACTTTCAATCCACTAAAATATTAGTAGAACAAATAAAATTAAGGCAGCATGACCAGTACAATCAAACCTGGAACAGTGATAAAAATGTATCTTCCAAAGGAAAAAATTACAATATCATTAAAGATAATCTTATCTTACAGAAATATTTTAACATTTTACCCTAATATATCTTGTCCAACCTTATTAAATACAGAACTGTGAACCATTACCTACCAATGGAAACCGGACGATGGAATAATATCCCTTTAGAATACAGACTTTGCACACTTTGTGAAATGAACCACATAGGTGACGAATATCATTACCTGTTTATATGTAATTTTTTCACAGATATCCGCAAACTACTTTTGAAATCATATTTCTATGTTAAACCAAGTACATTAAAGTATAATGTATTAATGAATAACCACAGAATTAGTTATTTAAAAAACACATGCAAACTAATAAAAGAAATCATGAATAAATTTAAGAAGCCGTAAGCTATATTTATATACCATTGATAAAATATCACATTTACTGATTTTCGCATTTGTATTATATCCAATATACTAATTATACTATTTTTGCTCCTGTAAACCATGTCCTACCACTGGAACACATGTCCTCATATGCCGTCCAGCTATTGTTTCTTTACCCGTTGTAAAAATTATATTTAATCTATACCATTTGAAAGAAATTTGTAATAATAATAATAATTATTATTATTATTATTATTATTATTATTATTATTATTTATTTTATAAATTTTGCATTAAAAAATTAATAATATATTTTTGTATAAATTGTATCGTTATTTATTATGTACTAACTGCGATGGATTGTAGGATCCACCCTACTTCCATTATAGCTAGTGCTGCATGTATATCACATGCTGTGGTATGTGCTAGTCTGACCGTGGGGAACTGAACATAAATATAGCTAGCTGCTAGTGTTATGGCGGTATCCAGGTGGCTGCTGTACGTTTCTTCTTTATTATTTGGACAAAGTGTCACCAGTTACTACATGGTACCTCACATTCGTTTTTCAAAAATCCTGGAGTGTGAAAAATCGCACTTCAAAATGAATATAGGAGCGTGCAGCACGGGCGGATCCAGGATTTTCTAAAAGGGGTCCAGGATATTCTAAACAGGTCAATTTAATGTTGTACATTGTGGATGATACAACAACAAAAAAAAAAAATGGGCACCCCAAACGCGGGGGTGTGTATCTGTCATGAAACCCCTGTAAAACCCCTCTGGATCCGCCAATGTGCAGAGGCGCGATTGTGCTCACGACCCTCAACAATCAGTTTTATATGTCAGATTGCGCTAATGAACATAATTTGCTGGGGAGTTATTAATCGAACGCCATATTTCCATCAGACCCCAAACATTAGACACCCCCCCCCCCCCCCCCCCCCCCCCCCCCCCCCCCCCCCCCCCCCCCCACCTCCCCGGGCCTTTATTCCCTTACTAGTAATAACACAAAACCCAGTTGCAGGGCATTAAACACATTCCGGTAACATTAGTATTTAGAAAATGTGTATCCTTTTGATACAATTTATTTATCTCGACCTTTCAAGTGTTGTTTTATCTGTGTTTTGTACACATTGAAACCTGTGACTTCGTCCCTTATCAGTAATTCGCCTACATGTGTGATACGACATGTAACTGTATGGATACCTATATTATCATTTATTCTTGAGAGAGAGAGAGAGAGAGAGAGAGAGAGAGAGAGAGAGAGAGAGAGAGAGAGAGAGAGAGAGAGAGAGAGAGAGAGAGAGAGATTATCTTAGTAGCATATGTAGCACGTGCTACGGTCCCCGCGCCTAAGGGGACTCCGCGGTCATTTGTACATTTATTTCCCCCAGGGGTTTTTTCCACTCTCCCTGAGGGGGTTGCAAAATATATATCCTGGAAAGAGGGACCGCTGTTAGTTGTGCTACAGACCCCGCGGGTTCTTAAACCGGTTCTGCACACACACACACACATACACACACACAGAGAGAGAGAGAGAGAGAGAGAGAGAGAGAGAGAGAGAGAGAGAGAGAGAGAGAGAGAGAGAGAGAGAGAGAGACACTGACACAGACACAAACATACACACACACATACACACACATACGCACACATACACACACACATTTGTAATATGTATGTGTGTACGTGCCCATACATACACATGTATAATTATTAACTTCAAATGCAAATGCAGCAAATGCTGTTCTGATTAAAATATATTCCTTAAAATTGAATACATATCAAAAAATCTAGATTGGTAAGTGGATTATCGTCAAAGAAAATTAAACAATATACACGAACCCCGAGTTCGCAGTACTGACAAAAATAAAATTTAATAATATATGTATACTCTTATTTCAAACTTTCTGATTGTCAAAAATGTGTACTTTGATTTCAAACTTTCTGACTGTCAGAAATGTGTACTTTGATTTCAGACTTTCTAGCTGTCAAAATGTGTACTTTGATTTCGAACTTTCTGACTGTCAAAAATGTGTACTTTGATTTCAAACTTTCTGACTGTCAAAAATGTGTACTTTGATTTCAGACTTTCTGTCAAAAATGTGTACTTTGATTTCAGACTTTCTGACTGTCAAAAATGTGTACTTTGATTTCGAACTTTCTGACTGTCAAAATTGTATACTTTGATTTCGAACTTTCTGATGTTCATTTATGTGTACTCTGATTTCGAACTTGTCGATTGTTATAAACATTTAGATTTAATAACATATACGTACCCCGATTTCGAATTGTCAAAAGATTTTTTAAATTATTAATAAACACGAAACCTAATTTCGAAATTGTTGATCGTCAAAATAAATTAAATTTCATATTATACGCGTACTTTGATTTTGAAGTTGCTGATTTGGCATAATAAGAAATGAGATTTAGTTTTAAAAAATAGGCCTAAGCCTACACGTAGGCCTACCTTGATTTCGAAGTTGTTCCAGTCGAAAATTAGCGTCTCTGCTTACAGCAGCATTCAACATCCGTGTACGATAGAAGTCGTGTTAGTATTTGTCAGTGGTTATCAGTACAGTCCTTGGGCGACTCGGAGTACAATCTTATCTCGGGACAACCAGCTAAGCATAAGGATTACAACATTTCACATGGATTAATTTATGTGAAATAAATTAATGGAAATTTCCGTTAATATTATAAGTGAACTAAACTTTCCATTACTGAATAAATGGCTTGATACATGAGTGCAGTAAACTAAAAAACAAAAATGGAGAACCAGCCTAAGATAGGAAATGTTTACTTTAGCTTCCAATATACAGTGGCGGATGCAGAAAATCCATTTAGGGGGCCGCAAATGACATGAGGCGGAATGTCAATGGAACTTTGGGTGAGGATTGGAGGGGATCGTAAAAAAAAATGAAAATTAATATATACCGTAATAAAATTATAACTATCGCAAAATTTAGGGGAGGGCCGCCCCCCCCCCCCCACACCGTCTAGATCCGCCTCTGGTATATATAATGTTTTATAAAAAGGGGAGGAGCAGTGTACTACAACAGCTAGCTTGTTCTGAATGTGGACGTTAAAACCTATGACTTGACCTCGGGGGATGAGCAGTGTGCTACAACAGCTAGCTTGTTCTGAATGTGGAGGTTAAAACCTATGACCTGACCTCGGGGGAGGAGCAGTGTGCTACAACAGCTAGCTTGTTCTGAATGTGGACGTTAAAACCTATGACCTGACCTCGGGGGAGGAGCAGTGTGCTACAACAGCTAGCTTGTTCTGAATGTGGACGTTAAAACCTGTGACCTGACCTCGGGGGAGGAGCAGTGTGCTACAACAGCTAGCTTGTTCTGAATGTGGACGTTAAAACCTGTGACCTGACCTCGGGGGAGGAGCAGTGTGCTACAACAGCTAACTTGTTCTGAATGTGGACGTTAAAACCTATGACCTGACCTCGGGGGAGGAGCAGTGTGCTACAACAGCTAGCTTGTTCTGAATGTGGACGTTAAAACCTGTGACCTGACCTCGGGGGAGGAGCAGTGTGCTACAACAGCTAGCTTGTTCTGAATGTGGACGTTAAAACCTATGACCTGACCTCGGGGAGGAGTAAGATTTAGTTCAGTCGGTGAAGCGCTCGTCTGAGGTGCTTGGGTTGGAGAACCAAGCCCCCTCATTGAACCCCCTCTTCTTCTTTTTTTTACCGTCCCAAACAGTGCCTGGTTTATTAAAGGTCACGATATGTGCTGTCCTATATTACGGCAATTGGTTTGTGCATTTATTCCGATATATTTCTGTTTAAAATGATGCCTTAAATATAAAATGGTTTGACACATGTGTATGCGGATATGACGAATACAATTCAAAAAATATTTATTACATAAAATGTTACAAACAGAAAAGTAGCAAAATAAATCCAAATAGCCCGGAAAACGTTTCACCGAGCATATTTATTTCAACATTTTCCTGAGAAGCATGCCTCCGAATCCCTTAAAGATCCTACTGTCTTCGGGAGATCAAATGGCTCATAGGGGTACTAGCTCCAATTTTTGTAAGGGAGAGTTGAGGGGAGTCAGGCTGCTTTTTGCCCGAATTAAACGAAAATTCCCGAATCTGGACAACAACATTTATTATATACATAGCAATGAAATATATAGATCTAGAGAAACCACATGTGACATTCGGTGAAAAGTCATATTTTGACTGTATTTTAGTTGTGAACAAATTCATGATTCAGTTATCTCCCTTGTAAATTATTACATTTTAATTATTGAAGTCAATGCATATGATCGTATTTGAAAATTAAAAAAGCTATGTAATTTAAACAAGTATGTCTATAAAGATAGAAAGAACAAAGGATCGTCTTCCTCAGTGTGCACATTTTGTGTTAAATACAATAAAGATATTACCATTGTAAACCACCAGTTTTCAAACTAATTCTGTTATTATGTAAACAAAGTATGTATGTTATCATTAACATTTATAAATATCTATGTTGCTATACAGCAAACCGTCAATCGTTAGAATAGATGAAAATAATTTATATTTATTATTTAATTTTGTATTGCAAATTGGTTTTATACTTTGTATATAATTCATGATTTTATTTAACGTTTTATTGTATATTGTTTTATTCTTATGTGCCGTAGCAAGCGCGTGTGCAGGGGGTCGAAACCCCTCCCTGCAAAATTAATTTTTCTTTTTTATCAATATATTTTCTGGGGGAGCATTCCATAAGGAAATAAAGTAAATTAAATTGAAATGGAGTGTATGCCACACTTATTTGAGTAATCACCTGGAATTGACAGGGAAAGATATATAAATTCAGCTCTTTATACCGTTTTTTCATATTTAGCCTATATCATTTTTATTTTAATGCAAATAATATTGTTCATTCTTTTACCTTTGTTCTGACACCCAATAATCGCTGTATATGTTTGTGCTGTAGTGTTGCGAAACATTAATTCCTCTCTCTCTCTCTCTCTCTCTCTCTCTCTCTCTCTCTCTCTCTCTCTCTCTCTCTCTCTCTCTCTCTCTCTCTCTCTCTCTCTCTCTCTCTCTCTCTCTCTCTCTCTCTCTCTCTCTCTCTCTAAGGTGAAAAATAAAGACAAACGGGATCGCTTTGGTCAATTTCACGAATCTAACCGCGGATGCGCGACAATGAGAGCAGACTAGAACTTTATTATTAAGCTACCTTGAAACAATTGTCTAATGTCTGTATTTATTATTATTTAAACATATATTTATTTTGCTTCTGTACATAAAGGAAACAATCTTCACGGGACTAATGTAGCTGATGAGTGATTTTGACTTCGGCTTACACCGTTTAACCATCGATACTCCGTTTGAAGCTTAAGTTCAGCCAGCCGTTTGTCACTAACGTTCGCTATACTGGTTTTTGCGCTACACAATAAACACATTTACCAATTCAGGAACCAGTCGAATAGGTTACAAACGTTTAGCGACTAACGAATTTTCTGAACGTTGAAAACCCGTATTCCGGTATCACGCGAGGTGTTCCGATTTGCAGTAATATTTATTTTTGTCCCAAATGGAAATACCCTTAGAAATTTACCAGGAAGACGTTTTCTTTCCACATAATTATTTTGTGTATTTATTTTAATATTGTTTTATATCATCTTTTTATATATTTTTGTTAAACAGATATTATTTGAACGTTTATTTTAATTTCTTACTTTTGTTAATATTAGTCACGAGACAATCGTCACAATGTTCACGGAAACTGAAAGTAGAAATTCCAAGAACCCAAGTTATTAGACAAGAAATGTAGCTGGAAAGTCCAGTCTTACTTAAATTTGCTATTAAAATGTGATCGTGTTGTAATAATTGGGTTTCTTTCATCAAATTAATACTCGTGTTTGATCAACAAAATGGCGAGTGCGGCTGACAGTGACAGGAGAAAAGTTGTGGTGAAGGTAGGAATTGGGGACATTTTGTGTTTAGCATTGTGAAACATTGTTGGATGAAATAATGGAATGTTACCAAAGCACAGTTGAAGCTGTGGCTATTAAAGAGACCTACCTGCGTTTACCACCGTGTAAAACGTTTCTGACTAACATTAATGTTGGGTACAGACTACCAACTGCCACGACAGAGTTGGCTAACTTTTGACTCACAACTTCAATGACTGTCCAATTGCTAACTAGTCTGAGGGCTCTTACAACTCAGTTTTTAACCTGTATGATTTCTATGATCAATTAGACTGTTAATCTGAGCGCACCCGTTGTAAGTCGAGAGTTGGGAACATTACCACACAATCATCAAGTTGGCCAACTTGGTTGTGACAGTTGGCAGTGTAAGACTAGCATAACAGGTCCTTTATAACAACTAAACAACTAAAAGACATTTGTTCACAACATCAATGTCTGTATTTGCAATGTGTTTCTCGTTGTCATATTGTTTGTAGTAGTTAAAACTTCATTTTACTTTTTAATACATCAGGGCTCGTGCTGTCGGTAGCCAAATTAGCCATTGGCTAATTTTTACAAAACATGGCTAATAAACTTTGCAAGTGGCTAAAATTTTGGCTAAGCCATTTTCTATCTTCTGATCATGTGAACAAACAGTTACATAATCTATTCAACACCTCAAACATAATAATACCAAATATTCAATTAGCATATAAGTGATCTCATGACCAGTAACAAGAAACAGCATAGGCGTAATGATGTTTGCTTATTTTAATAATCACGGTTATTAATTTAATGGCATGCATTCAACATGTATGACAGCAATATCTGGAAGATCTGTAACTTGTTATTTTAACTTTGTAAAGTCTTTGAACCAAAGTACTAAAAACAGACTGACAATACATGTCAATTTGAATACACATGCCATTTCAGGGCCGAAAGACAAGTAGGTTTTCCCAAGGGCTGAGTTCAGCCAGACCGAGCGAAAACAAAACATTTGCTAGGTTGGTTTGTGCACTTCACGTTAAACTAAATGGACACGACGGACACCAGTCAGATAGTTTGCAAACGTTAGGAAGAACGTTCATTGGCTGAACTGAGGACAGCTCTCAGCGCGAATATATGTCACACTTCAGAGTCAGCTGACACCCACGTGTCAAGAGACATCGTTGCGGACATTAAACAATACGATTACACAGAAGTTAATCTTGATGTAAATTTGTAGAAAAACAATAGTTGTTCACATCAATAAATACCTAACTGCAGTTTCATTTATTTCCTTTGTCTTTGTTATTTTCATACCCATGGTCGAGAGCACGCATGCAGATTTCGATCGCAGGAAATGAACATGCAGTATTTATACAAAGTGCAGTTAAACATACACTGAATAAAATTAGTTTACAATAATCATATTTGCTAGACCGTAAATTTTAATTTTATTAATTTTTTTGTTTTTTGTTTTTTTTATAAATGGAATATACTTTGAAGTCAGCATTCTTAGTCTAGGTATTTTACAAGCAGAAATCACAACAAGTATTTAACATGACGCTGAAATCAACAGCAACCACATGGCACAAATTATGAATTTGTTGGGGGTAGGGAATTGATGGGTTACTTAAAAAAAAAATTCAAACTAACATAAAGATTGCTATTTTTTTTTTAAAAAGCTCAAAACTTTATTTGGGAAAAAAGGAAGAAAGGAAAAACAACACCCTCCATAAACATCCACTCACCCCCATATTTCTGTATCTTTGTTAATTTAATGTCATAGGCCTTAGAAGTGGGGGTGGGTGTACGGGGTACTGGCTTCCCAACTCTGAAGATAATACATTCCCCCCCCCCCCCCCCCCCGCTGAAAAATCGAAGTAATATATTAACTGCCCCTACCCTCATTGCTGTCTTTGATTTTGATCAGGTAATACGGTTTTGTTATTCAGACTTAATCCAGTTTGTACACAATTAGCTGAAAAAGATGCATTTATATATAAAAGATGCATATATAAATACTCTATATAGTAGTGCATAAAACAATTTTGGCTAAAGTATTTTCAATATGGCTAATAAAAATTCCATTTGGCTAATATTTTGGCTACAGGTATTTTTGATCCAGGGTGAGCCCTGATACATATATATATATATATATTTTTTTTTTTTCCTATCTACAAAATTATTGTGAGATGAAATCTAATCTTGAATTCTAAAAAACATTCATGCTATTGGAAACATTTTAAGATCACATTAAGTGCATAACTACCTTCTTGGAATGGGGGAGGGGGGTGCACACAGATCAATATGAACAATATCTGGAGTGGTGGGGCACAACATTTAGTGGTGAGTTCAAAGTAAATCTAGTAGGGGAGGGGGCACACGCCACATTTTTATTTTTGTTAGATAAAGTAGGATACATTTTCATTCTCGGTGGGGGGGCACAATAAAATACATTTCATATATAATTTTAGTCATTAAAAATGCTCTGTCAGAAATGTATTACAGTAACACAGTGGCGTATCTATGGAATATAGCGCCCATGGCAACTACTGAAATTGTGCCCATGACCAAACATCTGACACCCATCATTTAGATAAAGTCTGACTTTAATAGAAACTACTCGGTGGCGCCACCCTTCAAGTGGCACCCAGGGCACATGCCATACCTGCCATACCCTAGATACGCCACTGCACTAACAGTAAACTAAGAACTGTCTCTTTAAAGTATCAAAAATCCAATATTAGTGAAATAAGGGCTAGCTCTGGGTGAGCAAAATGTTTCACCAAATTGTCTATTAAACTTCAAAAATTGCAGAAATCATCAGTTACTTTCTAAAAAAGTTCACTTTTTACATTGTCAAATTAAAATAAAATATACCAACTACTTTTAAAATTGGCAATTGGCAAATTGGCGAGTGCCAGAGCTAGCCCTAGAAATTCAGTCTAAATAATCTGGCCCTAATCTAAAATTGAACAAGCAGGCTACAGACCAGTGGGTGGTAGCAAACCAACGTATCGGTCTATTTATTCATCTAGCTAGGGCAGCTAACACAATGCAGTGTAATTTACTTCTGAATCAATATTAATAGAAAAAACCCCAAACTGATTTAGATGTTTGCTAATTTACATATTACACATTGTAGGCTACACATAAGCATAAGTATTTTGAATGTTTGGCATACGTGTTTTGTAAAATGCTCTGCAGCACACAGGGGTCCAGAAAGTACTTGCCCTCTTGCCAAATGTGAGTAAAAATTCTGACGGACAAGTTAAAAAATGCAACTACCAGTCCGACAAGTGATCTGTCTTTTTCTAATTTATATATTTAAAAAAAAAAATCTTCTTTTCATCGAATCTACGACTCCACATGCCAAAATTCCAAACCATTCAAACAAATGGTTCAAAAAGATGATGGAATGAAGGAAATGTTTTATTTAACGATGCGCTCAACACATTTTATTTATGGTTATATGGTGTCAGACATATGCTTAAGGATCACACCTATATTGAGAGAGGAAACCCACTGTCGCCACTTCATGGGCTACTCAAAAAGATGATGGAAGACACAACAATACATGTACCGAAATGATAACTTCAGACTTTTGAACTGCAAACGCGACATTCCGAAAACAGAGCTGGTCAAAGGTCAATACTTCCTAGAAATGGCTGGTTTACAATGAAAGGATGTTGCCGATGTGTTTTCAATAGATTGTTTTGTTAAATATTTGCGGTATGTCACTTGAATTTTATAAATCTATATGAAAGAAATGTGAAAAACTTAGTCTTTACCAGAATGATTTGTCAATCAAGGTTTGGGTCCTGATTTCATTTGCCACGTGATGTCGATCACTTACCAAGTGTCCTTAATAATGATGTTTTTCATTAAATACATATATACCATGTGAAGTGAAGACAGTGTATTGTTAAACAATAACATATTGTTATATAGGTTGGCAGACTAGTAGAAATTATGGCAGGCTAGCGAATTTTAGTTGATTCTGGTCCGGCGGGCTAGTAAAAAGTTTCAATTTCTGCATCCTTGGCATATGTATTTTGTAAGATGCTTTGCAGCACTTATGTGAAAGCAAAAGTAGGAATAACACTTTTACTGGTTATTGGGAATACAAAGTAGACAGTAAAACATATAGCTCATACAGAGTGCGGCAAATCCACTAACCCCAGTCCAAGCTAGTGAATGTCTGGTCTGGGCTAGTGGAAACCATAGGCTCCCTTTTTGGGTGGGTGGGGCACTTGCAAAAGCTTCTATGAGGGCCATAGGCTCCCTTTTTGGGTGGGTGGGGCACTGGCAAAAGCTTCAATGAGGGCCATAGGCTCCCTTTTTGGGTGGGTGGGGCACTGGCAAAAGCTTCTATGAGGGTCATAGTCTCCCTTTTTTTCTTTTTTTTTGGGGGGGGGGCAAAATCATCAGTTACTTTCTAAAAAAGTTCACTTTTTACATGAAATTATTTCGCCAAATTAAAATAAAATATACCAACTACTTTCAAAATTCACAATTGGCAAATTTGGCGAGTGCCAGAGCTAGCCCTAGAAATTCAGTCTAAATAATCCGGCCCTAATCTAGAATTGAACAAGTAGGAGAAGTGACTTCTCCTTTCCCAGGAGAAAGAGGAGAAAGTTTGATAAAAATAGGCGAAGTGAACATTTATTGATGAGTTTCGCCAGTTTCCGCATTCAGTCTGAAAAATTCTGCATTTTACACTCAGTTTTAATTGTAATATTTTGATATAAAATACTAATTCTGGTAATAAAATTTAAACAAAACAGTTGTATGTTTCATTAAAAACAGGATATTATTAAGTAGTTGAATATGTGCCGTTATGTTAAAATTCAAGTATTAATTATATTTTCTGGCATTACTGAAACGAATGTGGCCGAGAATTACTGTATTTCTTATATAATTACGACTACATTTCAATTCAGTTAATTTCAAAAACTGACAGTGGTAGTAATTTTTTCCCAGCCAAAATAAAAGTTACTAGAGGGTCGTAATTGTTTTATTTTGCCAAAACCAGACAGTCGAGGGCAATACAAAAATTCTGTTATTTGCAAAGTGTAGGCATTGACTATTTCCATTACTTAATGTTAATTCAGGCTTAATTTGTTTTCTAAATTTTAATATAATATTCACATATATTTTGTACTTGCAGAAAGAACGACGCTTTACTATTAAGTAAACTGTCCCACATCCCATTTCTTAATCGCAGGCAGAGTGGTAGCAAACGAACGTATCGGTCTATTTATTCATCTAGATAGGACAGCTAACACAATGCAGTGTAATTTACTTCTGAATCAATATTAATAGACAAAAAACCCTGATTAAGATGTTTGTTAATTTACATATTACACATTGTAGGCTACACATAAGCATAAGTATTCTGAATGTTTAGCATAAGTGTTTTGTAAAATGCTCTGCAGCATACAGGGGTCCAGAAAGTACTTGCCCTCTTGCCAAATGTGAGTAAAAATTCTGACGGACAAGTTAAGAAATGCAACTACCAGTCTGACAAGTGATCTGTCTTTTTCTAATTTTTATATTTAAAAAAAAAAATCTTCTTTTCATCGAATCTACAACTCCACATGCCAAAATTCCAAACCATTCAAACAAATGGTTCAAAAAGATGATGGAATGAAGGAAATGTTTTATTTTACGATGCGCTCAACACATTTTATTTACGGTTATATGGTGTCAGACATATGATTACTGATCACACAGATATTGAGAGAGGAAACCCGCTGTCGTCACTTCAAAAAGATGATGGAAGACACAACAATACATGTACCGTAGACTTCAGACTTTTGAACTGTGAAAACGGGAAATTCCGAAAACAGAGCTGGTCAAAGGTCAATACTTCCTAGAAATGGGTTATTTACGATGAAAGGATGTTGCCGATGTGTTTGGAATAGATTGTTTTGTTAAATATTTGCAGCATGTCACTTGAATTTTATAAATCTATTTGAAAGAAATGTGAAAAACTTAGTCTTTACCAGAATGATTTGTCAATCAAGGTTTGGGTCCTGATTTCATTTGCCACGTGATGTCGATCACTTACCAAGTGTCCTTAATAATGATGTTTTTCATTAAATACATATATACCATGTGAAGTGAAGACAGTGTATTGTTAAACAATAACATATTGTTATATAGGTCGGCAGACTAGTAGAAATTATGGCAGGCTAGCGAATTTTAGTTGATTCTGGTCCGGCGGGCTAGTAAAAAGTTTCAATTTCTGCATCCTTGGCATATGTATTTTGTAAGACGCTTTGCAGCACTTATGTGAAAGCAAAAGTAGGAATAACACTTTTACTGGTTATTGGGAATACAAAGTAGACAGTAAAACATATAGCTCATACAGAGTGCGGCAAATCCACTAGCCCCAGTCCAAGCTAGTGAATGTCTGGTCTGGGCTAGTGGAAATCATCAGCTGTATTACTATAATACAGGGGGCACTTGCAAAAGCTTCTATGAGGGCCATAGACTCCCTTTTTGGGTGGGTGCGGCACTTGCAAAAGCTTTTATGAGGGCCATAGGCTCCCTTCTTGGGTGGGTGGGGCACTTGCAAAAACTTCAATGAGGGCCATAGGCTCCCTTTTTTTTTTTTTTTAAATTGGGGGGGGGGCTGATTTTTTGCCCAAATTAAATGAAAATGCCTGAACCTGGATAACAACTTTTATCATGTAATATCTTACATTTTCAGTGCAATCAAAGTATGTGATGTTTTTCAGATCACATACTTTAAGAATTTGATAACTTTGCAAATTAGATGTCAATTAGTCGAGGTCTCGGCACTAGGTTTATTGACATTTAAGAAAACGTACTTGGGTGACACTCCATGATTGACGTATGCATTCATAGTCATCAAACAAAAACATTTCAATGGCAATTTGACACTGAAAGCTGTCTAGCGTTCAGAAAACAAAAAACGTTAGGCATAACTTTATTTTGATGTAAGGACATCCAAAATGACGTCATTCGAGTTTGACGTCATTTCCATTCAAAAATACACCGCGTCACATATTCTTACGTCATTTGAATATCTAGTAATGGCGGACTGGAATTAAAGTTGCATGTACAGTTTACAAAAACATGTTGTATTAAGCTTGAGCTTATATGATAAGAGATTATTACCCTCGTGTATTTCGGTATCGTCAATATCATATATTAGGAATAAAAATAATGTATTATGCTTGCAAGAGGCTTGCATAATACAATTTTTGTTCCTAATATATGATATTGACGATACCGAAAAACACTGGTAATAACCTCTATTTATTCATATTAGCATAACTGTCAACGAGGAGGTACATGTATATAGAGTGGCAAACAAATTACTGCATTTGTACATGGATTACAAGTAATAAGCATACTTATCTATCATCTGTAATACTGGCAGCCATAAATAACAGCCTTTCCACAGGTTTGTTACATATTCAAATACTTGAATTATACTCTTATCTTTTCTTTTTCAGAATATTAGTGTTACTTGTTCTGAATTCACGCTGCAAAACTTCTTGGAGATTGTGTTTGATAATGAAGTTGAAAGTTTTGAATATTTTGAAAACAACAAAGAAACAGCGCTAGTGTCTTTCACAGAAGATGTTCAAGGTAAAAAAATGTTTTAATTATTTAACAACAATGCTAGAAATCAGTTGTTAAAAATATAAGCTAGAGTTTAATAAATATATATATATATATATATATATATATATATATATATATATATACATATATACATATATACATACGTATACGTATACATATACATATACATATACATATACATATATATATACATATATATATACATATATTTAAGTAGTTATAATACACAGTTTTGGACAAATCAGTTTGTGGTAGATAATAATAGTCACATGTATACAGACAGTGTTTTGGATAAATCAGTTTGTTGTAGATAATAATAGTCACAAACACATAGTTTTGGACAAATCAGTTTGTTGTAGATAATAATAGTCACATACAGTCAGTTTTGGATAAATCAGTTTGTTGTAGATAATAATAGTCACAAACACAGTTTTGGACAAATCAGTTTGTTGTAGAGAATAACAGTCACATGTATACAGACATCGTTTTGAACAAATCAGTTTGTGGTAGATAATAATAGTCACAAACACAGTTTTGGACAAATCAGTTTGTTGTAGAGAATAATAGTCACATACAGACACAGTTTTGGACAAATTGATGCACTCTTGGCCCTGACAAGTGTTCACAATGATTTGAGCCTCTGATTACTTGAGAGAATTTCAACTTGTTCTCAAGGTTCACCATGTAGATTTCAACCAAACTTGGTACAAATGTTCCTCTCATGACTCTGACTAGCACCAGTTTATAGCTTCATTTATTCTATAACTACGTCACAGGTGAAATTAGAATTCTCAAAATAAAACGCATATGCTTTGATAAAAGTGGATCATTTATTGGTTCAGGATATATGTATGCACATGTTCATTTGTTTATTTGTCAAATTAGCAGTCACCAAATGACCATCTGTGATAAAGCATTATTACTATGGTTCACTTTTCAGAGATATAGCCCAGTTAGTTTAATACCAGATGAGTGATTACCGCCTATGGGCCTCTTGTTTTATTTCAGACTTTGATATTTGCTGCCAGAAAGACAAAGTGAAGAAGCCTATTGAAGGTAGTCGAGTGGAACTGATACAAGTTGTTCCGTCTGATAGCATCCTCGTTGAAAACCTGTTGCCTGATATCACTGAAGATGCGTTGACTTTCTATTTTGAAAATAAGAAGTCAGGAGGAAAAAGTGATGCAGTGGTCAGCCTAAAAATATACAAAACTCTCAAAATGGCTGTAGTCAACTTTGTTGATGTTCAAGGTAACTGATCCACATAGAAACTCCAAGATAAATATCACTTTAATAAATACACTGAATGAACGAACGAAACAAACAACAAACAAACAAACGATAAAGGTATATATGACAGTTTTAAGTTAGTTGTTAAAACAATGTAAATTATTATGTATGTGTGTTTAGCAGAACATAAAATTATATTCTTATATTCTGTATTGAAATTAATGAGATACAAAAAGACATACACAGTTGAAAATCTCGTCCTAAGTGAGTTCTGTGGTATTTCTGTCCTTTGACAAGTGATAATCGACTTTGTTTTAGCCAGTCATCTTAATCGGCTAATACAGTGATTAACTGCATGCCTTCCTTTTCTTGCTTGTTTTGGAGATCTATATATATATATATAACTGTGTATACTATTTTACAGTTGCTGCCTCGGTTCTCAGTGTGAAATCCCACGCACCCAGTAAAGACCACGTGGTCACTGTGAAGCCATACATTGAGGCATTGCATCAGGATACCCTGGAAAAACTTTCACAGAAGGCTGAAGAAGAAAAGAGTGCACAAAATGTTCAACACATTTCCCCAACAAACCAAGCAAAGAAAAACATTCAGCAAAATGCATCAGCCAATTCAGTCAAATCACCTCCAGTAGTACCTTCAAAACCAGTAGTAAGTGCAAGTTCATGGAAAAGTAGGTCTCCAGAGCCAGAATTGATGTCTTTATCTGAGTCAAACACAAGTAGCTGTAATTCATCTGGGGAGTTTGTCGATGCTCTAATGACACAAGGCACATGGCAACCCAAAAATGAAGACTGTAATATTAGAGACGCATCAATGTTTCAAGAAAGTCATACTTTTGAAACATCTGAAGTTCAGAAATCTTCAGTTCCGTATGAAACTCCTTTGGCTTCACTTTCTAAACAAAATATATATGACAAGCAAATTCAAGTTGACAAAGCTAGGAAAGAAAGAGAGGAGATAGCAAATGAGATGGAAAGAAAAGCAGAAGAAAGGATAATTGCAGATTCTAGGAGAGAAACTGAAAAACGAGCAAAACCCTCAGAGAAGGTTGTGCACTACAAACGTCATGAAGTAAAATTGATACAGAAGGTCATGTCAGATATGGGATTTCCAGATGGCACAGTGGAGTTTAATGCCAACAAAGGAATTATTACTATCAAAGGACAGGATGATGAAATATGTGATGCATATGTTGTCATAATGGAAACTAAAAATCAGATTGAAGATGTGTCAATACCCCTCCTAACTACAATTGTAAAGATTCTGAAGACGGATGCTGGAAGAGCTTACATGAAGACTGCAGTAATGTCTAAAGACGTTGAGTACACTGTGACAGACACGGAGTTCAAGTGTGCGGCTCTGTCCATCAATAAGGTGCAAGATGTTGTCCAAGGTCTTAAACGCCAGATACAGCAGGACTACATCAACTTTGGTCAAGAACATAACCATTATTTGAGCAGTCCAGCTTGGATGAGCAAAAAGGAGTTGTTGGAGAAGGAATTTAAGCTGATGAGAATTACCTGTGATGGCAAGAAAATTCGGATTGATGGGCTCAATGGAGATGTCAATATGGCCAAGCGGGAAGTTGAGCAAGAACTTAAGAAAAATTCTCACAGGTCAGAAACTTTCAAAGTGACTAAAGCAAAGGCCCGATGTTTTGAGAAGACCTGTCAAAAGGAGATAGCTGATTTGAAAGTTATCATCAGGTAATTTCATCACCAAGATGTATACACTATTATATGTAGTAGAATGTCACTGACTTGAAAGTTGAATATGAGATTGCAAGTCGCCTAACACCCCCACTTAAAATTTTATATATAGGGCCTACAGTGAACCTCTATAAACTGGACCCTCTTTAAACCAGAATTCTGTCAATACCAGACATTTTTATGATCCCTCTTTAACTCCACTATGATATTTGTTATCTTCTCCTTCAGTTTTGATTCACTTGTCCTGAAAATTTGTACTGTTTCCTCTGGAGCACTCTCCACACACTAGTAGAGAGATATTTAGAAATTTTAGAATTTTTATTAAATATTTTTGAAATTTAAATAGAAAATTTGAAAGTCAATCTTCTCTACAGTTTTTATCGGCTACTTCTGAAACTTGGTATTATGTTTCTCTGAGGCAGTCTTCCTAAACTAAGAGATAGAGATATTTTGGAAATGTTTAAGTTTTGAATTTTTATTAAATTTTAAAATTTTAAATAGAATTGATCTTCTCCCAGAATTTTGATTGAATAGTTTTGAAACTTAGTATGAGTATTCTCAGGGGCAGTCTTCACAAACTAATACAGAGATATTTTGGAAATTTTGAATTTGTTGTTCTTCTTTTTTTAAATTAAAAAACGAATAAAATTGAAAATTTGAAAGTCTTTATTCTAGAGTTTTGATTGGATAGTTCTAAGACTTGGTACTATGATTCTCTAAGGCAGTCTTCACAAACTAATGGAGAGATATTTTAGAAATTTTGAATTTGTTATTATTAAGGTTTATTTTCTCCCAGAGTTTTGATTGGATAATTCTGAAACTTAGTATGAGTATTCTCAGGGGCAATGTTTACAAACTAATATAGAGATATTTTGGAAATTTAGAATGTTAGTATTTTTATTAAATTAAAAAAAAAAAATACAAAATTTAAAAATCTATCTTCTTGAGTTTTTATTAGATACTTCTGAAACTTGGTATTATGATTCTCTGGGGCAGTCTTCATAAATCAACACCTGGTGAACCACTGTCACCATCCGGTAAACCACTGTCAAAATCCAGTGAATCACCCGGTGAACCACGGTCATCACCGGGTGAACCTCTGTCACCACCCAATGAACCACTGTCACCACTGGGTGAACCACTGTCACCACCCTGTGAACCACTCACCACCCGGTGAACCTCTGTCACCACCCTGTGAACCACTGTCACCACCCTGTGAACCACTCACCACCCGGTGAACCACTGTCACAACTCTTTGAACCAATGTCACCACCCTGTGAACCACTGTCACCACCCTGTGCACTAATATAGCACCCTGTGGACTATTGTTACAACCCATTGTCCATACTGGAGTTGTATATTTTAAAAAGGTATTTAAACTAAAATTTTATTTTCAACTAAATTACGAGGGGAGCTTCCTTGACCTATGGAGAAAGAAAAGATGAATTTGGTCATACGGACCTCCAGGAAAATGTGTCTTGCACACCATCGAGTCTGGTGGGTGGGGTGAACAATTTACCCATGGGCTTCTTGTTTAAAACATTTTCCAGTTAGTGCAGTGATGTTTCCATAGAATGACAATTGTTTTTCTTTCCAGCAAATACAATGGCAATTTCAAAGAATCCAGTCATGGTGATACCTACACAATCAACTTTAGCGGGGAGTTTGAAGCAGTTTCAAAAGTTTCCAGGTCTTTGGACACTATGGTGAAATCCATTTGGCATGAGGCAGTCGTATTGGTTAAAGATGTAGCAAAAGACAAAGGTATTGTTTACCTGTGTGTTGTAAATGTAGGCAATGATCAGTGCATAGTCTTAACTGTAAGACCAACAGGGTTTAAGCTATTATTTGACAAATTCAAGCAAACTGAACTTGAACTTCATTATTCAATCACCAAGAAGTTAATTCCAAAAATAAAATAATTGTTTAAAAAGCCTATCATATTCAACAAATTGTTAATAATATTTTGGGTCCATTGTAAACTATCGACCAACCTGGATGCAGTTTGTTATCACATTGAGTTTAAAGTTAGTAGGTACTGGACTCGTATCAATACCAGTGCCAACCTACAGTTAGGGGCATTGGTACTCAGTAGCCAGACATAACCATATGCACCAATCACCATTCATGTCGTTAAGACTCAATAGGCAGGTGTAATCCATATGCACCAATCAGTGTTCATACCGTTAGACTCAGTAGGCAGGTGTAATCCATATGCACCAATCAATGTTCATGCACTGTTAGACTCAATAGGCAGGTGTAATCCATATGCACCAATCAGTGTTCATGCTGTTAGACTCAATAGGCAGGTGTAATCCATATGCACCAATCAATGTTCATGCCGTTAGACTCAATAGGCAGGTGTAATCCATATGCACCAATCAATGTTCATGCACTGTTAGACTCAATAGGCAGGTGTAATCCATATGCACCAATCAGTGTTCATACCGTTAGACTCCATAGGCAGGTGTAATCCATATGCACCAATTAGTGTTCATGCCGTTAGACTCAATAGGCAGGTGTAATCCATATGCACCAATTAGTGTTCATGTAGTTAGACTCAATAGGCAGGTGTAATCCATATGCACCAATCAGTGTTCATGTAGTTAGACTCAATAGGCAGGTGTAATCCATATGCACCAATCAGTGTTCATGCCATTAAGACTCAAGAGGCAGGTGTAATCCATATGCACCAATCAGTGTTCATGCCGTTAGACTCTAGAGACAGGTGTAATCCATATGCACCAATCAGTGTTCATGCCGTTAGACTCTAGAGGCAGGTGTAATCCATATGCACCAATCAGTGTTCATGCCATTAGACTCAAGAGACAGGTGTAATCCATATGCACCAATCAGTGTTCATGCCGTTAGACTCTAGAGGCAGGTGTAATCCATATGCACCAATCAATATTCATGCATTGTTTGACTCTTTAGACAGGTGTAATACATACCAATCAGTGATCATGCATTGTGTGACTCTGTAGACAGGTGTAATACATATATTATGCACCAATCAGTGTTCATGCATTGTGTGACTATGTAGATAGGTGTAATACATATATTATGTACCAATCATGCACTGTTGGACTTGGTAGGCAGGTGTAATCCATATTTGGGAGGTGTAATACAATGAGTGTTCGTATGAGATGACAGTACATATGACCGTATGTTAGTAACTTCATGGGAGAATCTAGGAGTTCTGTTAAGATGGAGTGCATCTCATGATCATAAAAGGGAACTCAACTCTCTGTGTCACCAAAAAGGAGGAAGATTTGTGGGTTGTAGTTAGGGTCTCCACGAGTACTCGGACATGGGCCGAGTCTAGCAAGACTAGCCCGTGCAAGGATGAGCAATCTCATGTAATTATCTTTTGTATGCCATTTTGCCGCATGCTTGCTGCCGGTTACATTATAGGGCTATGAGACATGGAGGAAAACAAAAGTCGAATGTGTGAAATGCAATACAATGGCATGATTCGGCATCCATGTTCAGTGCTGGAATTAAGATGCATAATGTTATTTTACTTTATTCCTTAGTTTCATCATTATCATCTAGTGGAGGCCCTAGTGGTAGAGGACGGGATTACTGCCCACTCCAGTATAAAGAAATAAATATTTATACAGCAAACATTATTTTAA
Source organism: Gigantopelta aegis (assembly GCF_016097555.1). Taxonomy (NCBI): domain Eukaryota; kingdom Metazoa; phylum Mollusca; class Gastropoda; order Neomphalida; family Peltospiridae; genus Gigantopelta; species Gigantopelta aegis. The sequence goes on along the minus strand of NC_054704.1, from coordinate 10,605,109 downwards.
AGAGTGTTTTCACATTTTGTTTAGTGTTATCAGTTAATATTGATTTGTGTTATCAGTTAATGTTGTTTGGTGTTATCAGTTAATGTTGTTTGGTGTTACCAGTTAATGTTGTTTGGTGTTACCAGTTAATGTTGTTTGGTGTTACCAGTTAATGTTGTTTGGTGTTATCAGTTAATGGTGTTTGGTGTTATCAGTTAATGGTGTTTGGTGTTACCAGTTAATGTTGTTTGGTGTTACCAGTTAATGTTGTTTGGTGATACCAGTTAATGTTGTTTGGTGTTACCAGTTAATGTTGTTTGGTGTTATCAGTTAATGTTGTTTGGTGTTATCAGTTAATGTTGTTTGGTGTTACCAGTTAATGGTGTTTGGTGTTACCAGTTAATGGTGTTTGGTGTTACCAGTTAATGGTGTTTGGTGTTATCAGTTAATGGTGTTTGGTGTTACCAGTTAATGGTGTTTGGTGTTACCAGTTAATGTTGTTTGGTGTTATCAGTTAATGTTGTTTGGTGATACCAGTTAATGTTGTTTGGTGTTATCAGTTAATGTTGTTTAGTATTATCAGTTAATGTTGTTTGGTGATATCAGTTAATGTTGTTTAGTATTATCAGTTAATGTTGTTTGGTGATATCAGTTAATGTTGTTTAGTATTATCAGTTAATGTTGTTTGGTGTCATTCAGGGCTCACACTGGAACAAATTTTGGTTTAGCCAATTTTCAAATATATAGAGTATTTCCTTGAAAATTATTAAAAAGTGGTTACATTAAAGAATATTTTATTAGCCAAAGACTAAATGTTGTAGCCACTCTGTATAAAAATTAGCCATTGGCTAATTTGGCCATGTACAGGGTGAGCCCTGGTCATTACCAGTTAATGTTGTTTAGTGATATCAGTTAATGTTGTTTCATCAGTTAATGTTGTTTAGTGTCACCAGTTAATGTTTGGTGTTATCAGTTAATGTTGTTTGGTGTTATCAGTTAATGTTGTTTGGTGACATCAGTTAATGTTGTTTATTGTTATCAGTTAATGTTGTTTAGTGATACCAGTTAATGTTGTTTAGTGATACCAGTTAATGTTGTTTAGTGATATCAGTTAATGTTGTTTAGTGTTATCAGTTAATGTTGTTTAGTGTTATCAGTTAATGTTGTTTAGTGATACCAGTTAATGTTGTTTAGTGATATCAGTGAATGTTGTATAGTGATATCAGTTAGTTGTTTAGTGATATCAGTTAATGTTGTTTAGTGATATCAGTTAATGTTGTTATCAGTTAATGTTGTTTAGTGTTACCAGTTAATGGTGTTTAGTGTTACCAGTTAATGTTGTTTAGTGTTACCAGTTAATGTTGTTTTTTTGTTGTAGATTTGGAACTGTTGATCAGAGGACTTGTGCAGACAAATCTGAAAACATTTCAGGCTGCGTTTGAGGCTCAACATTCCTGTTTCCTCGACTTCACCATTCCAACAGTGCCCAGTTCGGCAGTTTCCAGTATGTCTGCTGCAAGGTAAATACTTTTCCAAATACAAAAACAATCTTGAAAACATCCTTCAGTTAGGTTTGGTCTCACCTGTCCCACCATTTAAGTGGTAGGGTGGACATTCAGTTCTCTTTTGTTTTCTTAGGCTACTATCCGAGAACATTATTTTGTACTATTTAATCATTTAGAACACTTGTATGTAAATAATTCACCTATTTAGGTCACCTGAGCCAGGGTTTTTTTATCCATCATCTGTTGTGCATAAACTATTCACATTTTCGACTTCTTATCAGTCACTACATTATCAATTTGAACCAAATTTTTATGGACCCTTCCTTGGCCCAGGGACAAACAAATTTATGAATTTGGTCGTTCAGATCTCTCAGTCTCAAGGAGTGTGACCCAATAGGGAAAATTAAGTCAGTTTTTAAAAATCTTCTTCTCTGCTTCCAGAAATGCTATAACCAAGTAGTCTTCATATGTGTAAAGGTCAATAGGTGATTTATCTAATTTGTTAATGCTATTAATACATACATAATTTGTTTGTTAGTTTTGTTTAACGACACCATTAGAGCACATTGATTTATTAATCATCAGCTATTGGATGTCCAACATTTGGTAATTCTGACATAGTCTTAGAGAGGAAACCAGCTACATTTTCCCATTAGTAGCAAAGGATCTTTTACATGCATCATTCCACAGACAAGATAGCACATTCCACAACCTTTGATATACCAGTCATGGTGCACTGGCTGGAATGAAAAATAGCCAATGGGTCCACCGACGATGATCGATCCCATACCGACCATGCATCACGCCAATACTTTACCACTGGTCTACGTACCACCCCCTAATACATACATACATACATAAGAGCAAAATATGGCAGACACACAAGGCATAAAGTGATGATCATCCTCCCATTTGATCAATTATGGATAAGCTCTGGTCTTAACTGTTGTCTCAGAACTCTAGTGTAAGCAATTTTAAGCTCTAGTCTTAACTGTTGTCTCAGAGCTCTAGTGTAAGCAATTTTAAGCTCTAGTCTGAACTGTTGTCTCAGAACTCTAGTGTAAGCAATTTTAAGCTCTAGTCTGAACTGTTGTCTCAGAACTCTAGTGTAAGCAATTTTAAGCTCTAGTCTGAACTGTTGTCTCAGAACTCTAGTGTAAGCAATTTTAAGCTCTAGTCTTAACTGTTGTCTTGGAGCCAGGGGCAAGGGGGGCCCACCCCCACCCCACCCCCCACCCCAATAATTTTTATTTTTTTTATAACCTTTAAATCTCAACTGAATTTACATTGTTGTAGTGAGACTAACGGATCGAGATTAATGGCGAGAGTTACAGTAATGGGCAAATAACCTTTGAATCATGCCCCCAAATACCTCGCACTTTCGGCGCTCATTCAATTGCCCCCCCCCCCCCCCAATAATGTTCACCATGCTACGGGCCTGGGAGTTCTAGTGTAACCAATTATAAGCTCTAGTCTTAACTGTTATCTCAGAACTCTAGTGTAAGCAATTTTAAGCTCTATTCTGAACTGTTGTCTATGATTTGTTTTTGTTTTCAGAGAACCATCAAGCATTGCACATTCGCAGTCCATGCCGGCTTTTACATGTCAAAGCCTGCCAGAAGAAATAGATTTATTTGACCGTCCACAAAGACGAGTATTTGATGAAAGAGAATCATTCAGCAAACGGTTTGGTGAAAGACCGCAACGCAGTTCTTCATTAGCCAGTTCCATTACAGTACCACCAACCAACTGCAAAATAACTGTCAGCAATGGAGACATTACTAAGCAGAAGGTACTAGCTTTAACATTCAGCCTACTGGATTAATTTTTTACAAAAACCACGTTGAGGGGCTACTTATTTATAACTTTTACTCATATTTTTACTTAAATTTTTTATAAATACATAAAATAAAGTTTATATTTGAATCAGTAAGTATTATTTTCATGTTGTTGTTTTGTTTTTTATATTTAAATCAGTCATTATTGATTAAAATTAGGCAAAAAATCAAAAAAGTTACGTTTACTTACAGGCATTTGTGGCCAGATGTCCAGTACTTATGTCCATTATTTCCAATAACTGTGTTTTCCTGACCAGGATATTTTGGGGAAACGAACAATGTTTCGTATCCCAATATTTCCTGATTTTCGTTGTTGGTAAAATGGTCAAATGTATCATCAAATTAGCTGTCACAATCAACTACTGATTCCTGAAAATTACCACGATGTGTCGTCATTGTTGTCAAGTAAAAATTGAAGTTTTGAGTACAATTCAGTATCTATTTGTGTTTTTGCACAGTTCTTTACACTGTTTTTGTTTAAATCTTGAATTTTTATATTGATGTTGATCATCACTTTATTTATTTGCATTACCATAGTTTGACACCCAATAGCCGATGTATTTTTCGTGCTGGGGTGTCGTTAAACATTCATTCATTCACTCTTTACAAAACTAAAATAAGATTTCCTTGTAACTTTAGCCATTGACATGCAGTTTTAATTTCATAAATACATCTTTTGGAAGGTCAAAAGTTTTAAGTGATTTCATATTTGAACCAATGTCATCATTTCGCATCCTAATTTACATCTCTGCATGTCAAGCGACAGACATTTATGGGTTACAAAATGTCTTAAAATAGTATATTTGACAACAAACGTGTCTTGTATGTATGTATTAATATATAAATATCTATATATTGTATGTATGTCAGGTTTGACTATTATATACGGTACATAACGCACTAGCGTAGAGGATAATTAAATCCTTTCTGGCCTCACAAATTCTCTCATGCTGTTGCTGAGATTCGAACCTGTGACACATTACAGACTTGCCACGATACGTTCTTGGCTATCGAGTCATTCTTGTACATAGTTATGTAAGTATTGTGCGTACAGTTTGAAAATAGATGGTAAGGAATAAACTGCTCTCCTGAAATTATGTAGGAGAGCAAGTGCTCTCAGTGTCAAATTCACAGTCATTTTGAGTGAAATAAATTAACAATATCAGGGTGTGATGAAGCCAGCAGTTTTGCACCCTCATGGAAATTGTTTTGTGCAAGCTAGCAATTCATAGCATTGATCCATAAGGAATTTTTTTATTTTATCATGCATGCTGCAGATAAATTTAATTACATGCATATATTACTTGTATATCACAAAGGAATTAATTATTTAAAGAAATAATGGGTTTTATGCTACATTTTGTTGGTTGGTGTTCCCAAGTAGTGTTTATTACTAAGTGTTTTAATAACTGTACAATCTTTATATGTGTGCCAACAGAAACCTGAATTTACTGTTTCTTATTAAATCTTATTAAATATATTTATTAAAGTAAAAAAAAAAATGTCTTGTTTTCACTTACTAATATTATAACTGTACAGTTATCTGGTATTTTTGGGAAGGCTATAGCCCAATGGTAAAGCACTTGCCAGTGGTCCACATCCTGTCTGTGGGATGGTGCAAATGAAAGTCCCCTTGCTGCTAATCGAAAAGAGTAGTCCTTGGGGTGGTGGCAGTGGGTTTTTCTCTAATTATCTGTGTGGTCCTTAACCATATGTCCGATGCCATATAACAGTAATTAAAATGTGTTGGTTGTGTCTTTAAATAAAACATTTCTTTCTTTCTTTCTTTATCCATATTTATTTGATTATATTATGGTTATGAATGAGTTTTTGACACCAGATATTTAGGTTCTGTTATGCAGCTGTATTAAGGTAATTAAGTAACACTTGTTAAATATTCTCTAATTTTTCAGGCTGACATCCTTGTGAATGTTGTTCCTTCGAATCTCGATCTGGCAAGTACCAAGGTGTCTCAGGCTTACCAGAAAGCTGGAGGACCTGCTTTTGTTAAGGTAATCATTGTGGTATTTAATTTATTTTATCCTGCAACCACTGTTTCTATTGACCAGCAATTAAAGCAAAGTCATATACTAGCAGATTATGATGTCACATTCAAATTGGGAATTATTCTCAAATGAGTTCCATAAATGCCATATGGCACTTCTGCGTCATAATTTATTTATTATCCTCAAAATGTTAAGTATTATTGTAATCACTTCACAGTCAGTGTTATTAACCTTTAATGAAGTCAGTTATAAAGATGCTGAATCATGTCAATTTCACAAACTGCAATTGCTACAGGCCTGTAGGCTTTCAGCTGCTATATAAACTAGTGAGGATATGGGTGGGGGTTTTCCAACTATATATTACTTAAAATGTATGGTTTCTGTACATCTATATATATGTTTCATGCTTATGTAAATAATAAATATGAATATTTTATGATATTTTATTTCAGTCTTATGATGGTGCAAAAGTGCTCTCCCAAGCAGGTGTGATTACAGCGACAGTTGTGGGAAATCTGAGTTGTTCACTTGTGTTTAACATCATCCTGGACCAGTGGGATTCTAACAACCCAAATGATTCAAAACAAGTGAGAAATATTACATTGATTTGCTAGTATTTTCTTCAGACCACTTCAGCTGCAACCACTGTTTGTGTTGACTGACTTTTAAGACTGTTATTGCAAAGTTATAAACTGCCATGTACTAGCAGGTTATTGCTTGTCAAGTTACCTGTTGTCAAGACCCGACTCATTTGTGTTGAATAGATATTCAATTTCAACTAAAATAAAGCTTTGTGTTGTGCTAAATATTTAAAAATTGAATGTTTATTTATGAATTATAAGCCAAGAAGTATTTTAAACATGAGAAATGTTCGGGAACACTTTGTAATGTAGATTCATTTTAATTCACTACTGGTGTAGTAATGTCTTTACCAAATACAAAGATGTAATATATAGGATTGAATTATTTTTGTTTTTTGTTTTTAATACATGTGTTGTAAATGTTTATTGCCCCCCAAAAAACAATAGATAATGTCAGGGTTGGGGCCCCGAATCATTACCGTACATATCAATTATACACCGAATATACCTTGGAGCAAGGAGAGAAAGGGAAGAAAGCTGAAATAAGTATTTCCTCCAAACCAGCAACATTGTAAAACAAACAACCATAAGTCTTTTTTTTTTATAAAAACAAAGGCTGGCCGTTTAAATATTTTCTCAAAATCTTAACCAACATTCCCAGTTTTCGTTGAATTCTTTATGTAAACAATTCTTGTAATACATATATTTTTCTAATAATAGCTTATCTTCAATATAATGTTTGAATCCAGTTTTATTGAGTGTGGTGTTCTGTAATTTTGTTTTGTAAATATAACACGTTACATTTATAATCAACCAATTTACGAAATTGTTTTCCTTATTTAGATCACCAAATAAAATCATAGTTTTGTCAAACTGGAAGTCTTCACCTGTTTGTTGCAACCATTGTTCTATAAGATTCCAGAGTTTGACGACTTTGGGGCAAGCATAAAACAAGTGATCCGATGTTTCTGGCTGGTGATGACAGAAATTGCAGAGATTTGAATCAACATATTTTATTTTATATAAGAAAGTATTCATTGCTGTAATTCTATGTAGGATTTGGTATTGGAACCATAACAGTGTTGGGTCTTTCAAAATCTTAAATGGCAGGCTATAATACTTCGCCCACTCTAAAGGGGAAAAAGCAAATCCTTCAGCAGAGTTTTTAATCTGCGAAGTAGGAAGTATATTCGTGTCGTTGAGTAGTTTATAGATTTCTTTACTTCCAGATTTATTTTTCAAAAAGGGTTTTATTTTAACTGGTAAAATGGGATGCTTTGGAACACCAACTGTTTGGATGTTAAAAGTGGTTTTCTTGCGTATAAAAACTTATAGGATTGAATTTTAGTAATGTATATTAAATCATCAATGTCAATAACACAGTAAACAACCTGACACTATGATTTTGGTTGCAGTCACCATTTGCTGTTACTATTTACACCATATTACAAGAATGATGTTATGATTTTTTTTGTCATACTGCAAAAAGCTTGCTTGTGAAGCTTGAGTATGTTGAAAGTTAAAAATAAACAGGATTTCCCCACTCTTCTTGTTGAGTTGCAGAATAAAGATAATAACAGGTTACTGATACAGGTTATCAGCTTTATTCTGTGCAGGATGAATGGGGAATTCCACTTTGCAAACCTCACAAAAATCTCCTTTTTAACTTCACAATAAAGCTGATAACCTAAGTTATTAACCTGTTTTCTCTATTTTATGATTTAGAACAGACAGTGCACATTACATTTCTTACAGAATGAGCCCTTCTGAATATGGTAATGGTAGTATTTTTGTAACCCTAACCCTGGGTTAATGTGCAAAATTGCAAATTATTGAATATAATAAGTGTTTTGAAACCAACAGTTAATTAATAACTGAATGAGCAATCCTGTCAAGTATTATTTAAATTTAATATTTCAGAAACTGAAGAAAGCAATAGATGACTGTTTTTCTCTGGCTCATGCAAACAAAGCAACAAGCATTGCTTTCCCACCAGTAGGATGTGGTATTCTGTTCAAATTTCCTTCCAAGTTTGTGGCAGCATCTTTTATATCAGCAGCAAAAGCAGCAGCAAACAAAGGACAGCTACAAGTAGGTTTATTTATGGGATGGGTCACAACTTAAAAGTCAAACTCAAAATACACTTATAGTTTCTTTGAAACAAAAATGTCATTTATTTTCCTGAGATGGTAAGTGATCATATTTTATGGTTGTTACATGATTAAAATTGTTAATTTAAATACCCATTATTTGCCTCTTTTTTTGTTTGTCTTTTTGGTATATATCATTCTTCCAATGCGGTAGGAGTAACAATGGGAAATGATTAGGAAATATTTCAAGACCATTGGTCATTGTTCATTTCTGAAAATCATAGTATGTGAAATATATTTTTCTGTGTGTATTTTAAAAGAAAATTACGACATTATTCCTTCTGTTTCAGGAAATCAGTTTCTTTATCTTTGACAAATCAGTGCACCACCAATTTTTGACAGCAATGAACCCATCTCAACATGAAGGTTAGTTATACCCAAACACATGTTTATGAATGCTCAAACATGAGATCTAGATTAATAAACAACACCATACAAACAGCGCGTAGTTTATCTTCAGAATCTCCATGTATGTTTGTACACACTGGTCAGTTTATAGACATGTGTCTTCAGAATCTCCATGTATGTTTGTACACACTGGTCAGTTTATAGACATGTGTCTTCAGAATCTCCATGTATGTTTGTACACACTGGTCAGTTTATAGACATGTGTCTTCAGAATCTCCATGTATGTTTGTACACACTGGTCAGTTTATAGACGTGTAATCTCCATGTATGTTTGTACACACTGGTCAGTTTATAGACATGTGTCTTCAGAATCTCCATGTATGTTTGTACACACTGGTCAGTTTATAGATATGTAATCTCCATGTATGTTTGTACACACTGGTCAGTTTATAGACATGTAATCTCCATGTATGTTTGTACACACTGGTCAGTTTATAGACGTGTGTCTTCGAATGCACCAGTAATGTTTTCACATGTGAAACAAAACAATGCATAAAAACAGAAAATATCTTCGGCTTAAAAATGTAAAAGTTTGTTTTGTTTAACAACACCTCTAGAGCACATTGATTCGGCTATTGGATGTCAAATATTTGGTAATTTTAACATGTAGTCTAAGAAAGGAAACCCGCTACATTTCTCTATTAGTAGCAAGGGATCTTTTTTATTCACCATCTCACAAACAGGATAGCACATACCATGACCTTTGAATCTTTGGCTTAAAGTCAAACTACCATGTTGATCCAAAGACACTTTTAATACAAGAGAAAAGAACTATAATGTAGCGTGTATTCCAGTACTTTATTATTTTTTATTATTATTTATTTATTTATTGTTTCAGACACAAGTTCATATAGCCGGTGAGTTTAGAATTTTTTATATTTTCAGTAGCATGTTCCGGTAGTTATATTAAACCAAGGTACATATTTTAGTGTATTTATATTATAAATATGTATTATTGATATTATATCAACATTTTCACAAGCAAATAAATTGTACCCTAGAGGGAAGGGCTAAATGCCATTGTAGGCTTTTAAAATCATTTTGTTTAATTTCCTGCCAAAATCAACATTTTGTATGCACACTTTAAGGAGAAAGAGGCACTTTGTAGAAATGTAAAATGGCCCTTGAATCATTTTCTATTAGTGGTGTTAATAAACATGTTTAGGCAATTGATAACATTTGCTGATATTGTCAAAAACATGTTACCAAGTTACCTTGCAGGGTGAAATTGTGCTAAATTGCACATTTCCACTAACCTTCAATCAAATTTGTGTCACACTTGCACCTGCATGTACATGTAGATGTTACTTTTAATTTGTAGTTAAAGTTTTTAATTCATAATGTTTTGTGGTTTTTTTATATCTGTAGTCAGTACAAACAAAGGTTACAGTCATTAGTGTGACATAGCTGTGTCACTGATCTTGTCTGTGTGGGAATATAAAAATATTTTGTATTACTTTTGGGCTTTTAATTCTTGTGTTATTGTTGGTATTTGATTTCTTTATACCTAAACCAGCGAATGAATCCCATATGGGAACATATGTCATATGTATGTGAAGAAAAAAAAATAATTGTGAAATAAACATGTTTATGGTGCATAGCTTAGCTCAGTAACTGGTTTAACGTGTCCATATACCACTGGGGGTGCATAACATTTGTTTGTAACAGATGTAGGCTTCCTTTAAAGCCTAGATTAATCAGAAATGGAAAAATCTCCCGATATTCACAAATTCATGATTTTAATACCATACAAAAAACTTGTTCCTATTCTCGTTGTTTGATGAAAAGCTTATAATTAACCAACCTATACTTTTCAAGACCCTGAAAACTTTCCCATATTTTTATTTAATCTCTGATCAGTGTGTTGTTGTTGTTGTTGTTGTTTATTTAATTCCAATGAATTCTTGTAACGGTTGTATCTAATTGTGTTAAAGGGACATTCCTGAGTTTGCTGCACTGTAAGATGTTTCCTACTAATAAAATATTTCTATGATTAAACTTACATATTAAAAATATTTTCCTGTTTAGAATATTAGTGTCTGTATATTCAATGTGTTTCTGGTCGTCTTAATATTTGTAAGAAGCCCAAACTGGATTTTGTCTTCAAATAATTTCATACGTACGAAAAAATTACATTTTAGGAAATAAAATGAAATTTAACCTAGTATACAGCCACTAATATTTTATGCAGAAAAATATATTTGATACGTAATTATCATCATTAAAAAGTCTCTGTTAGTCGATAACATCTTAGAAATGACAGCAAACTCAGGAATGTCCCTTTAAGGTATAAAAACAAATTGTTGTCATGTTTTACCTCCTAGTATACACCTTGGAGATAGCTACCTAGAGTTGATGCTTTATGCCTGTGTGTGATATATAATATATAATATATGTGGCATGTCTTTATCCCAGGGGCTATGGAATGTATTTCGAGGAAGATGAAGAGGAAAGGGGTACAAGTGTTTTAAATATTGGATCAACAACTATTCAAGTAAAGCAAGGGGATCTTGCCAAGTATAAGGTAACATTGATTATAATAAAACTATAGTCCATCACATCATCCCATTAAAGCATGGTCACTCAACAGATCGAGCCTTTGTATGGGCTAAAGTTAGGGAGCAACCACAGGAGACCAACAACGACAGCCACCAAATAGGCTAGGTTCCAATCTGACCTACTATTTCAGCCAAATAACTCACAACTAATCATTAGCTCCCTTTATCTTTCAATGAACCATTCCAAAACGTGCCAAAATTACTTCAAGAAATTTGCACAACCCATTTATTTTTTGTCTTAAATCCTATGTGACATTCAAATTCAATAGCACCGCAAATGCCCCTGCTCTCTTGCACTTGCCAGCGTGGGCAGTTCCCTCCGACAACCCATGCCAACCATTTTCCTGTCCTGGATGAAGGAGCCGGCTTAGGTCAAAATTTCATAATATGAAAAAAGGCGTTCCTTGTGGGATGGACTATAGTTTAGTATGCAACTTTCTTACATACCTGGGGTTTTGGGGGTGGGTTTTTTTATAACTTAAACCAATAACCAATAACACTCATAAGTGTGATATCAATTTAAAGTCATACAGTTGGCTGCTCCTAGATAATGATGTGGTCCGCACAGTCATACCATCCAATCAAATAAGCATGATTGAAATTGATAGATCTGTAATCTTTAAGTTAATCTTAAACTGATTGATTGAAAACCTATTTTACTGTACAAAGAACAAAAGAATCGGGCATAAGTTGACAACTTCTATATACATACAATATACATAATTACTATAATGACATAACTGTATATTTACACTACCAGGTACATTTAAACAGTGAAAGATAACCAGAGGAAGAAAATGTATTATACAAAAAAAATATGAAAAAAGGACAGAACCTCATTGCCCTGTGACACGTAAATTAATTGAAGTGCCATAAATATGTATTTGTTGCAAAAAGACATTTAAATTTTTTTTAACCTAGTTTTTGAGGTTATGTAACAAATGGAATACTACATTTTTGTCCATTAGATACCATTTATGTTACAACTCATTTAAAAACATATTTTACTCATTTGATACATCTTGAAACAACTCGTAAGATAAATGGTATCTAACTGTCACTCATATTGTATTCTGTATTATTACCCCAGTGGTCACTCATAATGGGGGAAATATTTTTTATATTTTCTCAGCGAGAAATATTCTGTGTTTATGTCCCTCGCTGAAGCTCATGACAAGTGAAAATTATTTCACTTTGGACATAAATTTGATAATAACTGGTAACTTCTTTATTATTCTCTATTTAATCAATGCCAGCTTGTATATGAAGAAATTCTAACAATATAGTATTAAACATTTAATTCTATTTGATAAAATATTAAGATTATACAAAGCTGACTTTTTATTGAATAGTTATTGTAAAAAATACAATAAAGTAACTTTTATATCTTGAGCATATTATAAATGAAATACAAAGTTATCTTGTTTATTAATTTTTTGTCTATTACATCATTACCATTATTTTAAGAGATTATTTTCATCAAAATGAAGACACAAACTTGAACTTTTTTGTTTTATTTTGAAATGTATTAATACATAGTTACTGTAATGAAATGTTATTTGATTATTTTAGGCTACAGTTCTGGTGAATGTGATTACAAGTGAATTTGACATGAGGCGCACAGCAGTGTCCCAGGCATTTGTTCATTGTGGAGGAGGAGGTCTTTTAAAGGTATGTTATGCCTAGAATAGTAACACTGACATTTCAGTCTGGTTAGATTTAAATATTGGTACAGGGTATGTTATGCCTACAATAGTAACACTGACATTTCAGTCTGGTAGATTTAAATACTGGAACAGGTCTTTTAAAGGTATGTTATGCCTACAATAGTAACACCGACATTTCAGTCTGTCGATTTAAATATTGGCACAGGTCTTTTAAAGGTATGTTATGCCTACAATAGTAACTCCGACATTTCAGTTTGATAGATTTAAATATTGGTACAGGTCTTTTAAAGGTATGTTATGCCTACAATAGTAACACTGACATTTCAGTCTGGTAGATTTAAATACTGGAACAGGTCTTTTAAAGGTATGTTATGCCTACAATAGTAACACTGACATTTCAGTCTGGTTAGATTTAAATATTGGAACAGGTCTTTTAAAGGTATGTTATGCCTACAATAGTAACACTGACATTTCAGTCTGGTAGATTTAAATACTGGAACAGGTCTTTTAAAGGTATGTTATGCCTACAATAGTAACACTGACATTTCAGTCTGGTAGATTTAAATACTGGAACAGGTCTTTTAAGGTATGTTATGCCTACAATAGTAACACTGACATTTCAGTCTGGTAGATTTAAATATTGGTACAGGTCTTTTAAAGGTATGTTATGTCTACAATAGTAACACGGACATTTTAGTTTGATAGATTTAAATATTGATACAGGTCTTTTAAAGGTATGTTATGCCTACAATAGTAACACGGACATTTCAGTCTGGTAGATTTAAATACTGGAACAGGTCTTTTAAAGGTATGTTATGTCTACAATAGTAACACTGACATTTCAGACTGGTAGATTTAAATATCGGTACAGGTCTTTTAAAGGTATGTTATGCCTACAATAGTAACACTGACATTTCAGTTTGATAGATTTAAATATTGATACAGGTCTTTTAAAGGTATGTTATGCCTACAATAGTAACACCGACATTTCAGTCTGTCGATTTAAATATTGGTACAGGTCTTTTAAAGGTATGTTATGCCTACAATAGTAACTCCGACATTTCAGTTTGATAGATTTAAATATTGGTACAGGTCTTTTAAAGGTATGTTATGCCTACAATAGTAACACTGACATTTCAGTCTGGTAGATTTAAATACTGGAACAGGTCTTTTAAAGGTATGTTATGCCTACAGTAGTAACACTGACATTTCAGTCTGGTTAGATTTAAATATTGGAACAGGTCTTTTAAAGGTATGTTATGCCTACAATAGTAACACTGACATTTCAGTCTGGTAGATTTAAATACTGGAACAGGTCTTTTAAAGGTATGTTATGCCTACAATAGTAACACTGACATTTCAGTCTGGTAGATTTAAATACTGGAACAGGTCTTTTAAAGGTATGTTATGCCTACAATAGTAACACTGACATTTCAGTCTGGTAGATTTAAATATTGGTACAGGTCTTTTAAAGGTATGTTATGTCTACAATAGTAACACGGACATTTCAGTTTGATAGATTTAAATATTGATACAGGTCTTTTAAAGGTATGTTATGCCTACATTAGTAACACGGACATTTCAGTCTGGTAGATTTAAATACTGGAACAGGTCTTTTAAAGGTGTGTTATGTCTACAATAGTAACACTGACATTTCAGACTGGTAGATTTAAATATTGGTACAGGTCTTTTAAAGGTATGTTATTCCTACAATAGTAACACTGACATTTCAGTTTGATAGATTTAAATATTGATACAGGTCTTTTAAAGGTATGTTATGCGAACTTATGCCTACAATAGTAACACTGACATTTCAGTCTGGTAGATTTAAATACTGGAACAGGTCTTTAAAGGTATGTTATGTCTACAATAGTAACACTGACATTTCAGTCTGGTAGATTTAAATATTGGAACACGTCTTTTAAAGGTATGTTATGTCTACAATATTAACACTGTCATTTCAGTCTGGTTAGATTTAAATATTGGAACAGGTCTTTTAAAGGTACATTATGCCTACAATAGTAGTAACACTGACATTTTAGTTTGGTAGATTTAAACATTGTTATTACTCTTTCTGGAGGTCTTTCACAGATATGTTATGTCTAGATATTTCAGTCTGTTTGATTTAAATATTGGTACACTAGCTAGGTCTTTTAAAGGTATGTTATATCTAGAACACTAACATTTCAGTCTGAGACCAGACGTTATGTATTGCAAATGAATGTACAATTAGAAACAAAATGTGGCAATTATAATTATAATAATGGACCTTTAATTGTTATACCCACTTTTAAGAGAGATTTATTAGTGCTCCCTTTTTATACTGATTGAGAAAATTAATATTTATTTCCAGGCATTTGAAAAAGAAACATCGGCCAATCCACAGAAGAGGATCTTTGTGACGTTTGGCTATGATTTAAACTGTGAATATGTCTATCACATTGTGCTTAACAAATACGACCATTCAAACTCTGCTGCATCCAGACAGGTGACACATGTTTCGTAATGTAAAATTATTATAATAAAATTATTATCTATAAGCTGTATCATTTAAAACATTTTTACTGCATACTTAGAGTAAAAAAATGTCTACTTTTTCTTTTACATAAGCATTTCATTTGCTTTGAAAATCATCTTAAAAAATACATATGTTAAATGTTCCAAACTTTATTCGAAAACAAAGATGACATTATTATTCATTACATGACAGATTCGTAAATTATTTTCAGTAAGTCATTATACAGCTGCAGAAAATCCTCATGAATTACATCAGTATTCTAGGGTCGTTTTTCCTTTTATCATATTTACCCCCCCCCCCCCCCCCACTTTGAATGTTTATTCCAAGAAAGAAAATAACAAAAACAATATAATGCACACTGTCTTTTTTAACCACAAAATCGATGGTGAATGCAAGATGTACCGTTTTTTCCCGGTCACCAAAATTAACTAAAAGCGAAAGCAGTGGTATATTCAAGAAACAAGACTTAAGTTAGGTGCTTGCATACATAGACCTACATGTCAAACAAAACATAGGCTAATGACTAATAAATAAATGAAAACAAAAATATAGTATGTTACGTTTGGTTCTCGTGCCTAATGTGAATGCACAAGATTTCTAATTTTATAGTAGCATCGTATATTTCCATTTTGAAGGAATTGGCCGAATTAAATCTCATAGAAATTAAAAATATTATGGTCAATTTTTGTGCACTTTTTGGCGAGGTATGGATGCTTTTGTTACATTTATTTTACATTTATTACAACCAGCACAAGTGAAAAGCGATTTTTAAGAGGGTTTTGTTGTAATGGACACTGTCAATAACCTGTAAAGTACCATAAACTACCGATCAATGATTATTATGGGTGATTGCTGGACATTTTTAAAAGATTTTTTTTTTATTGTTATGTATAATGCGTACCCCCATTTTTAACCTGTATTTTTTTGAAAAAAAGTGTGTATAAATTATACACACTTATACAGTATAATACATGGGAAAATACGGTATGTAGGATTTTCAATAACGTACTTAATGTCATCTCCTGATGTTTGGCTATGACGTAGCGAAATCGTTTTGTGGTCTGGTTTTGACTTTACTTCATTATAAAGTTGACTTTTTAAAGTTCATTTATCTGTGTTTGTATAGTCAAACCTGCTGAACCAACAAACTCAAGGTCATAGAATAACCTTTCTGCTGCGAAATATTTTTTTTTTTTTTTTTTTTAGCCCCCACCACAATGCCTCTAGATTGGTTATAAAAACATTGATATGTGCGGCCGGATTATGGTAGACGTAGCCTATGTGATAGCAGTGGGTTTATCTCTCTAGACCAGCTGTTGAAGTAACCAGATGCCAAATTAGTCACAGGCCTTGAACTTAAGAATTTGTCGCTGATGGCAATTTAAAAAAAAAAAAATCTGTACGTGAAATGACCCACAGACGGCAATTTTGATCCTGCCTATTGCAAATATTTTTCCTATACAAGTAACGCTAAGACCACTCCCGGGTTCCCCTTCTAAACTTATGTAATGTTTCTATACATATAATGTTAAATACCAGAAGATTATGTACCCCAGGTACAAAATTGCCATTTATATCTCAAAAATGGGAATTGCCATCATTATAAATTCAATAGCTGAGTAATAGTTTAAAATGTGCAGATATATTTTCCTTGATTTGGTATGTCTCATTATTTAGTTCTTACTGTGATGTTTTGTTTTGTTTTCTTCAGGAACTGATAGATATCATTGATGAGTGTTTCACCCTTGCTAAGAAATACAAGACCAAGTCGATTGCCTTTCCAGCCGTTGGTTGTGGAGCGCTGTTCAAGTACTCCTCATCATTTGTGGCATCCAGCCTTGTGGCTACAGCAAAACAAGCAGCCGCTGCTTCCAACAGTCTAAAGGTATTCCCATTCTCGCTCATACAACTGTGTTTGTTTAAAGTTAATAAAGGCATGGTTAACCTTCTGGATGCTGCAGTTGAGATATCTCGCCCAATGTCATGCCAGTAGACACATTGTACACTGTATATAGTGCATTCCCCAATTCATATTTCCTGCCGTTTTGCACACAGCACTCACCAGAAATAATAATAGACCAACAGGGAATAGATAAATTGAGACTATGGTGGATTTAGGTTTTTGTTTTTCATTGGAAAATACCTGGGAAGTTTGAGTTTTCAGCGAGTATTTATAGTGGAATGTCGTGGTCATTTGAGGAATTGATAGCTGATTGTGACAGCTAATTTGATAATATATTTGATCGTTAAGTGAAAATATGTGAGTTAGTAACTTGTACCCACTCAACATGGTTTTTGTCACAAATTAATCCAGTAGTCAGAAGGTTAAACCTTTAGAAGGTTCAACAAGTCAATAAGATTGATATCAGTGGTGATTTTTTTTACTCGTGTCATGGAATTCAATCCCTAAAACTCACTAGATCTTGACAAAAATTCCTCAGAGGTCACTGAAGTTTTCAGTCTATATAGCTTGCTAAAGGTCACCCCAGTCTATATGATACCTTTACAAAAAAACCTCTTTATACTTGACCACAATAAAATTAATACATGACACTGTACAATATAATAATACGCATATAGAAAACAAAATTCCATGTAATTTATATATTTCTTTAAACATTACCTGTCCTCAAACAAGGGCACCTCCCCCCCCCCCCCCCCCCAACGAGTGGTCTGGTCCGAACATCCCAACAGCCAATGGGATGGCCTAAATTATTCTACTGCATACTGCTCTCTAGTTCCGGTCACATGACTGTAACTTCCTTCTTTTTCTCTTCGCTAAAGGGTCTGGACGTCCTTTTGCTTGGCTCTGTTTTGGAGTCAACTTTTTTATAAGACCTTTGGTTTTGTATTTGTGTTTGGGTGAAATGGTTTTCACCTTCGTTTTCGTTAGCTTTTGTATGTCTTTTCGCGTATTTCGCTTGACTTTCCAAGCGTTTATTTACATGAAATGTTGTTATATCGCCGGTTGTCGTGTCAGACGCCATTTGCAAAATGGCGTCTTTATTTACCGGCTTTATGTTTGTGTTATGATGGTTTTTCTTTCTTTTCACAGATTGAAAAATTATTATTATCATGTCTGATAATGTTCAGCGACTAGTTCGAGCTTGTTTACGCTGCAAGAAATTTACTGCCGGCGGCGACCCTCATGATTTATGTCCGGGTTGTCGTGTTCCGTGTGGCCTCACTTCAAGATGCGACCTGTGTTCGGGGTTGTCAGATGTCGAGTTCGCGGCTTACCTGAAGGTGGTGTCAGCGAGAACCAAGAAAGTGGAATCTTCGCCTTCAGTTGCTGACTCCGTAGCGGAAGTGTTGCGTTCAATTCTACCGACCATGCTGAAAGAAACAATGGCGTCAATGGCGACCTTACCCAAACCGGCGGTTTCGGGGTCAGGTCCGGTGCAAGTCCCCTCTTCAGGGGGTGCGGCTTCTTCAGCTGTACCGATACCTAAGACTTCGGATGACAGGCCTGCGGTTCCTACGCAGCCCTCTGACAAGCCGGCTCATGCAGTTAGACGTTCCACGGACTCCAAGGCTCACCGATCTTCGGCGGGGAAGTCATCTTCGGCGCATCGGAGCCGGGACCGTAGCCGTTCCCCACAACCTGCACGGCTCCCTACGGGTTCCATGGATCGTCAGCGCCGACCTTCGATTGATGATTAGCCTGTGCTCGAGTGCTCCGAGACTTTGGGGATGCAGCGCCTACAGCGGTTTCTATCATTGATGAGCCTGACTCTCCTGACCATATGACTATGAGGGATTGCTTGGCGGCCGTCTATGACATGTTGCCGTCCTTGTCACATCCACCAACACCGTCCAAGAAGGGACCGACACTGATGATAGCGACTGATGTCCCTCCGGAAGATGTGGTTATCCGTTCCTTGGCAGCCGGTACACTCATATCCGACGTGGCGACAGATTTAGACCGCACCTTTAAAGACACAGCGTCCTTTGTCGCCTTCCTGTCTTGGAATCACCGTATGTATCCGGTGTTTGACATGCCATTTAAAGATGGGGCTCCGTCTGTGGATGAAGATGTTCACCGTCTTGGGAAGTCGTCAACTGTGGATTTGATGGACAAACAGGTCCAAGCCATGAATACTGCCCAGAGACGTTGCTTGTTTGTGTTGTCTTACTTGGATGTTTTCCTTGCTGCGATGGCCACCCAGGCAAAAGATGCATGGTGCTACGGGCTGTTTCAACAATCGGCGCAGATGCTGGCTTTCCTGACGTCTTCGGTTACCTCTATGTCATCGATGTTGATGCAGTACCGTCGCCAGGCATATCTGAAAAAGTCAACCTTGGATTTCCAGCATAAGAAGGAGCTGTTAGCTCAACCGTGGTCTGCAACAAAGCTGTTCGCAGGCAAGGTTTCTGACGTGGTTACGGCCAGTGATAAGGACCAACAGTCAACAGCAACTGTCAAAGCTTTACAACTTATTTCGATGTTGGAATCCATGAAGCGAAAGTCTACTTTCACTGCACAACCACCATCTAAGCGCTGGAGAGGTTCCTTTCGAGGTCAACCTTCTCGACGGTTTCCGGACAGACGACCATCCAGTCCTCCAGCTCGGACCCAGGGGAAGCCTGGTCGACGTTGACACCAGCTAACAAATCTTGGACTGCTCAGATTGTCTCGACCTACGCCCGCCCCTGATTTTGAACCAGAACAACGACTCGGTTTTGACGCTTCCGGTGTGCAACACACCGGTCGAAATATCCATGGTCAGAAGTCGACTTCGCCGTTATTGGCGAAACTGGGAGACACTTTGCCAAGATCTGTTTGTCACGTCGATCTTGAAGACAGGGTATCATCTGCAATTGTCTGCCATCCCTTCATTGACCACTTCACCTCGATAACCGCGGCATTCCGTATCACAAGTCACGGTCCTACAGGAGTCCATCAACAAACTGGTGGAGAAGGGAGCCGTTCGCAGCATTTCGGAAGCACGCCTAACACCCGGCTTTTACTCGGACATCTTCCTCGTACCAAAGAAAGATTCTCCGGAGCTGCGAATGATCCACAACTTGGCGTTTTTCAACGACCACTACCTGCTTCCTCCTCCGTCCTTCAATGTGTTAACGTTGCGAGATGTCCTTGCCGTGATCAAACCGGGGGATTGGCTTGCCTCGCTAGATCTCAAGGACGCCTACCTTCACGTTCCGATGCATGACGATTGTCATCGCTACCTCCGGTTCGTACTACAGGGTCGGCATTACGAATGGACAGTCCTGCCCTTTGGGATATCCATGGCGCCATGGCTGTTCACCAGAATCACGACTCCGATGTCCCACTTCCTGCATCGCAGAGGTATATCCTTTTACCCGCACCTCGACGATTGCCTGATGAAGTGTCAGAGCAAGACAGGGCTTACTGCACATGTTGCCTTCATCATGGACTTTCTCAAGCATCTGGGTTGGATTATCAACATCGAGAAATCTCGACTGGCTCCCTCTCTACAGTTCATAGGCGCTTGGCTTCGACCCGACCTGGGCCTCGTTCAAGTTCCTCTAGACCGTTGGGAGAAGATCCAGACCATGATTGCCATAGCCCTCACCGCTCCAATGACCTTCTACAGTTGGCAGAGTCTCCTGGGTCTCCTCACTTCCGCCCAGGATTTGACACTCAGAGGTTGTCTCCAGTTGCGGCGCTTGCAGATGTTTCTCAACCCATTTGTTCGTTTCAACAATCCGGACTTGATCATCTCGCTCCCGGACAATCTATGCTCCAGCCTGCAGTGGTGGCAGCTCCGATCGAACGTCTTAGACGGTGTCTATGCAGCCCTTCCTAGCCACTCATCACCTGTTCGTCGACCGTCACTGGAAGGTTGGGGAGCCCATCTCAGCAACCAGACTACTTCAGGGCTGTGGTCTCCCGGCGAACTCGGACTCCACATCAACCTGCTAGAGTTGTTGGCAGTCTATTACGCTGTCCTTCATTGGCGACAGATGTTGACAGCGGCCTCTCTCATGGTGGCCACAGACAGTACCACCGCGGCAGCTTATATCAACCGTCAGGGCGGAACCCACTCCAGCAGTCTGCTGCAGTTGACTTATCGTCTCTACAAGCTGGTCGACGAGATTCCGCTGCAACTTCGGGCTCGCCATATTCCAGGGGTTTCCAATGTACTAGCCGACACACTGTCTCGGCCGTCGTCTCCACAGCCGACGGAATGGATGCTCCATCCTGAAGCGTTTCGATGAGTGTGCGACAGACTTTGGACACCAAACATCGATCTCTTTGCCACACGATTCAACCATCAGCTGAGGGTTTACATGTCTCCGGTGCCAGATCCCGAAGCTCTGGATCTCGACGTCTTGGCGATCAGCTGGGAACAGATGGACGCGTACGCTTTTCCTCCACCAATCCTCCTTCCAACGGTGCTTCAGAGGTTTCAGCTGTACCATTGTCGCCTGTTGCTCATTGCTCCGATGTGGCCATCCAGGATGTGGTATCCAGATCTAATATGTCTTGCCGATCCACATCCTTTACCACTGCCAGACTGGGATCATCTGTTGCTGCATCCCACATCAAGACTATACCATCCACGTCCGCAGTTGTTCCAACTGCACGGGTGGACTTTATCTCCAAGAGTTTGAGGAAGAAAGGTTTTTCTTCGCAGTCTACGGCGGCCATTTTGAAAGCGCACAGATCATCTACTACTGCGGCTTACAACGTCAGATGGCTTTGCTTTCACCAATGGTGTGTCCGGCAAAAACTCAAACCTCAGATGATCCAGATACCTCGTCTTGCTGATTTTTTGCTGTATCTGCGGACCGCTTTACGATTGAAGGGGTCTACCATCGCTGGGTACGTTTCGGTCATCGCTACTGGAACGAAGTTATCGGGTATTCCTGAGATCCATAAGATGATCAAATGGTTTCGCCTTGAGGATCCAGTACACTGGTTTCGCCCACCAAGATGGGACCTGAATCTGGTGTTACGAGCGTTATCGACCGCACCTTATGAGCCGATCGAATCCTCTTCCCTGCAAGACTTGACGCGGAAGACAGTGTTTTTACTCGGTTTTGCCACAGCTGCCGTGTCTCAGAACTCCATGCTCTTGATGTAGACTTGGTACGTTTTCACCGAGATCGGCGTGTGGTCAACTTGGGGTTACTCATGAACTTTGTTGCAAAGAATCAGTTACCAGACCAAGCGCCTCGTTCGTATGTTGTGCAGGCCCTCTCCTCTATCGTTGGTCCAGCGGACGTTGAGGACTTGACGTTGTGCCCTGTCAGAGCCCTGCACCAGTACATCGAGAGGACCAGATCTTTTCGACAACATCGCAAGAGACTTTTCCTCTCCTGTAACCAGAGTCGGTTGAGGGATATTACCAAGAACACGGTGGCCACCTGGATCCGGTCTTCTATCCTGACCGCCTATCAGAAGGAGGGTTTACCTGCTCCATCTGCTTCTAATCCGCATGAACTCCGTGCCTTGGCTGCCACGATGTCTCTGCACTGCAACACACCCATTCAGCACATTATCACTGGTTGTTTCTGGGCTACGGACTCCATCTTCGCCAACTATTATCTGAGGGATATCTCCACAGAAGACGTTGAGGGGTTCCATCATCTGGGTCCGGTTGTTGCTGCACAGACTCTGTTGAATACAAGCCGTCCTCGTCGCCGTTGATGTCTGTCTGATTATGGGCTGCATACCGAGATGTCCATCGAATCTGACAGGTGAGGATTGCTTAGACTTTTGTTCTTTTGCACAGTTCACGCACTGGTGCCGGAACTTTTGTCTCGATAACCTTTACCCTGCACTGCATGTGGTTATTTGTTGTCGTTATTGAATTAACAGTTCTTTGGTGTACTAGACAGAAAACACTCGGCGGTCTTGTTCTGTTCAATGTTCTGACGGATGCACCTCATTAGGTTGTCGCTTGTTATTACTAACACTTCAATACGTGAGGGTTACCTAACACCTGCATCCCTGGTGGCTACGACTTCCCACCTGTCAGAAACAGCATGAGATGTGGCTGCCACCTCCTGGTCCTTTGTTCTGGGAGCCGTACCTGCCACTGCTGACGGATGCGACCATTCTGGTTGTTATTACTAACATTACCTGCATTGGTCCGTGACGGGCATCCCTAGGAGGAGAGCTTGCCAAGGTTGGCCTTATTCTTCCACTAGTCAGCCTCTTTCCGGTTCGGGGAGTTATCACAAGCATCTACGGATCTCGGCACCCACCACCATCTGTTGAATGCTGCCCTTGTTTGAGGACAGGTAATGTCTAAAGAAATGGAGAAAACTTGGAGTGTTTTCTCTTTTATAGATACATTACCTGTCCTCAAGATTTCATCCAGCCCGGGCCTCCCCGCTTCCTGTTCTCCGTGCGATGCGCTCAGGGAAAAAGAAGGAAGTTACAGTCATGTGACCGGAACTAGAGAGCAGTATGCAGTAGAAGAATTTAGGCCATCCCATTGGCTGTTGGGATGTTCAGACCAGACCACTTGTGTGGGGGGGGAGGTGCCCTTGTTTGAGGACAGGTAATGTATCTATAAAAGAGAAAACACTCCAAGTTTTCTTCAATTTATACTTAATCATAAAAAAGAAGTAACATATTTTTTTTTAACCATTATTTTATTTTCTTCAGGAAGTGGCATTTGTGATTTATGATCAGCACATCTACAACGATTTTGTCAAGGAGTTATCTTCCATGACATCAAGTGCATATGAATCAGAAGCTGTACGTTCATTTCCTCGAGCATCACAGAGAAGTATGTGTTGGTTTGTTCTGCTGTGTCTGCTCACAACTAGTTTTTAGGCTACATTTATTACAAAACACAGTTTGCACATTCACATAATAAATACATTAAATTAGTTTTAAAGTCTCAGTGAATTAGTCAATTATAGTCCATTTGTGTCAAAAAGGAACCAATACAGTGACTAAATTTAAAATTCATATAAAAATTATATTAAGTTTCAAATTCATATCAAGTCAAATAATATTTTTAAACAATCTTTCATTGTAAATAAAAAACTTTTTCTGTACAAATTGCCATCAAATTGCATAGGATACAAGTAGGAAGGCAACTAATGGAACACCAAGGTAAACCAAGTGCAGTTCTTCCTGTAGTCTATTATTTCGGTGAAGTTGCATATCTTTAGCATTTTGTCTTCACCCCTGTATTCAACATTTTTTAATCATATTTTGACTGTGTATTTTAGAAATCAGATAAATGTTTGATGTTTATGTTTTATGTTTACACTGGTTTAACCAGGGAGTCATACCCCCTCCCCATTACAACCCCTTGTTTTCCTCAACCACCTTTCATATTTGTCTGGTGCACCATAACAGGACTCATAGACATTGTGCGTGTCTATATATAATCCTGGTTATACAAGTGTTCAATTATGATTTTTTTTTTCAATTGTAATTTATGTATTTGGTTTAATAGGCAAGAAATATAATTATGATGTTTGAGAGATGGAAATACAAATCCTTTAAACATTACTGTTTTGTCCAAACCCGCCATGGTCTCTTCCTGACAAACTGTTGTGTTCTTGGGTTTGAATTCCCCCGTTTCCACCAGCACACTTGAAAGATAGATTGATTATCTCTTTTTGCAGATCGAAAACCATCCGAAGAAGTCAAAACAGCAAAAATAACAGTTGTGGCCAAGACACAAGATGTATGTGTGAGTGCAAAAAAAGTGTTGATTAAAGAACTGCAGTCAAGATTTCTACATACCGAGTTTGTCCAGAATGAGGGAATCACAAAATTACCATACACAGCACTCAAAGAACTCGAGACTCTGGCCGAGAAGAAAGGAATATTTATAAAGTTCCCAGACTCAGGTAAGAGTTTTGTACTTTGAAAATAGGTTGCCATTTCTTGCTCTTGGGTTAGGGATGTGTGAAGTATTTGAAAGATAATATTGCTACCTGTAATGGTATTGCTGAATACTGTAATTGCAGATAATTAGCTGGTAATGTAACATACCCAAAGTCCAACTTCAATGGACTTATTCTGTTTAGTTTTTTTCACATATAATGCATAAACCAGACAAACTAGATTGTCTCCTTTTAATACTAGAACATCACACTATATTTCTTCTTGAAGACAAACTTAAATTTGTTAATTCTCCATCCCAGTTCTTGTCTCTCCAATGCCTTATATGGTCATACAGACACCTCCCTTGTACATCAACAGTTGTGCAGGCCTAGCCTGGTCACTTTGTAGTGTCTATCATCTGGCATGACATTGTTGAAGGACATTTGCTACCTACCAACCACTTAGAGCTTACCACGCTCTGTACTACTGTAATTAGAGCTTGCCGCGCTCTGTACTACTGTAATTAGAGCTTGCCGCGCCCTGTACTACTGTAATTAGAGCTTGCCGCACCCTGTACTACTGTAATTAGAGCTTACAATGCTCTGTACTACTGTAATTAGAGCTTGCCATGCTCTGTACTACTGTAATTAGAGCTTGCCATGCTCTGTACTACTGTAATTAGAGCTTACAATGCTCCGTACTACTGTAATTAGAGCTTGCCAAGCTCTGTACTACTGTAATTAGAGAATCTGTACTACTGTAATTAGAAAATCATATGTAATTATAAACAGTAGGCCTATACATGATTGGAAATATGTCTAAATATGTTTGTTTAATCCTTCACATTATCAGTTTTCTGTGATGACATCCCATTTACCGCAACATGTATCTGAGATTTAGTGATGTTAACATTCAGTTTTAGTCTCACCGTCCAGTCAATTTGCCTAAAAGACTTGCACCTAATATATTGTGGTATTTAATATAACTCATGGAGTTTTCTTACACACCCGTTGGTGAGACCACAATGCATTATTTATGATAACACATACCCTGTTTACTGATGTACGTGTGTTAACAATTTCAAGACATATGACTGGCTGCTACTAGGTGATGACCAGGTCATGAATGCCATACGTCCAATAAAAAACAACACGATGGAAATCTATTACAATGTGACATATAGTTAACATGACCATCATGTGTCTTTGACGCGTAAGTCAGCTACATGTTCAAAGGGTTGTAAATATCTTTTAGTCAAAAAAGATGTTAAAATTTGCTTAAAACCTAGAAGGGAAATAACACATTCGTGTCCGTTAGATACCATATATCTCACAACTCGTTGTTTAACAACGTATCAAACTTGTTTTCTCTCGTTAGATACATTTTAAAACAGCTCGTGAGATAAATGGTATCTAACGGCCACTCATGTATTATTCTCTATATACATCTGTAAATGACATGCTGGTGTGTTGTTAAGCATCTATTCATTCATTCATTCATTCTGTTTTAGATAAAAAAAATATCTCAGTATTTTTCTGAAATTTCAACACTAAAACGTGTCCTGTTCTTGTTCTTTGATAAAAAGGTCACAGTGACCCAATACTTTTCAAGATTTTGCAATGTTTTTTACTCTCTTTTTTTTTTATTTAGTGTCATTTTCATCACTGATTTATTAGCTGGCTGAAATGAAATAAAGTTAAAAACAGTTCAGCTAATTTGTTGTTTTAGGGAAGACCCAGGTGCACAAGAAGTCTGGCTTGAAATTGAAAGGGGAAAAGGAAACAGTGATAACTGTCAAATCAAGAGTTCAGGAGATACTACTAACGGAAATGTCAAAAACTAAAAAACAAACTTTTCGACGTAAGAAGCGAGGTGATCCTGACTTTATTCAGGATATGGCAACAACATCAGATCATCGCACCCCAACGTACTGGACATATTTCAAATCAGAAAAATCATTTGGAGATATTCTTAAAGGTGTGTTTAGCAGCACTAAAAAGGCCTGGAGTCTACAAAGTGTACCAGCAGGATCAGATATCTATAAATCTATTAGTGATCTGATTGTTAAAACATGGAAAACTCACTTTGTTGGTCATGGACAGGATGCCAAAGGAATCCTTGCAGGATCTAGTGTACAGTTGGTCAAAGTCGAGAGACTTGAGAATCTGGAACTTTTCCGAGGATATTGTCAACACCGAGCAAAACTTTTTGTAAAAGCTGCAAAGAAACCCATAACACCCATCAAGAGTCTACCCAAGTCTAAAGGTGAGGTGGAAACAACTGCCATGGCTGCCAAACATTTGAGACAAGACATCTATGTGAAGGAGATTAACGAACATTATGTCTTCCATGGTACAAGAGCTGATAATATCAATGCCATCTGTGAAAAGGGTTTAGACAGTCGAGTGGGAAATACCAATGGAATGTTTGGCCCTGGTGTCTATGCTGCAGAGAGTTCCACCAAGGCAGATCAGTATGCAGGTGGGTTAAGTTTGTAAATATGTTGGTTTACATAGTGCTTTTCCATTTTTAAAAAAAGCTATTTTCCATTTCATGTTTTTGTAAATTCCGTTTTAGAATACAATTTGTAATTAACAATTTAACTAAGTTGTGACAAATTAAAGGAGCAAATGTTGTTTCTTTATGATTCTTCTGATACATATTACAATTGTAATGACTTGAACAACCAACCAACTTCATACGGTAACAATGCATCACTATTTGTTGTTAAATATAGTACACGTTAGTAGTGAAAAATTGCATCAGGAACAAAGGTCACAATTATAACTATATAAAGCATAATTGTCCAACATTTAAGTACACTGTTTTATTCAAAGGGGCTCAGGGTTGAGTCTAACGTCATCTGCAATGTGAAGTATCTGCTTGCCACAGTGGAAATAAAGTAACTTTGCTGCATTCAGCCACTCACTAAACATTAGCAAACTATTTTGACTGGTTCCCAAAGTGGTCATTCGGTTTAATGTGTAGAGTAAAAATCAGTCTCCCAAGACAAGCGTGAGCGACAAATGGCTGGCTGAACTTATTCCTGGAAGAAAACTGTCCCGTCTTCTCATGCGCAGTAGATTAAGCAGTAAACCCGGTAAATAAGACACTGCGTGCTTGCCAACAGTACTCTACAGGGACTAATCGTCAGTTTTACAGTGTCTAAAATGGTAATAGGTTTTTTAACTTTATTGAAAATCGTAATTCCGTTTCCAAATGTAAATACTGTTTCCGCAAATTCCATCTGTTTTCCACGATAACAGAAAAACACTGGGTCTAAACATTGTATGAATATTTGTCAAATGTGACATTAAGTAAGTTTAAAAAACTCAATTCACACCTAAAGAACTTCCAACCTAGAAACTGTGATAAAAACAAGTAATTAATAGTTTAACAAAAAACTAAATTGTACACCAAAGAAAGAACAGTTCAAATGTTAAAATATTAATTGCTGTATATTAAACATGCTTCTGATTGTTCTAATATTTGTACTAGGTTAAATTTCATTTTATTTTCTAAAAAAAAAATTGTACCGTACATACAAAAATAATTGAAGACAAAATCTAGTCTGGGCTTTTTACAAATATTAAGATGACCAGAAACATTGAATATACAGACAAAACAAGAAAATATATTTAATATGTAAGTTTAATCATAGAAATATTTTATTAGTCGGAAACATGTTACAATGCAGCAAACTCAGGAATGTCCCTTTAAGGTATCCTTGTTTGCAGAAAAAGTTTGGAATGTTTAGCATATATAGGCCCTATTTTGTAAGATGCTTTGCTGCACTTCAATGAAAGCAAAAGTAGGAATAACACTTTTACTCATTATTGGGAATATAAAGTGTACATACAGTAAAATAGATTTAAACCATGTAGCTCATAGTTCATAATATTATTATAAAGTTAACCTTTAAGATTACCTTTGGGCTTTTTCTTGAGTCAGTCTAATCTCATTGATAATATACCTAATTAAATGTATTTCTATTGTAGATGACAAGTCCCAGAGAACACCTAAAGGAACAAACTTATGTATGATTTTAGCACGTATGGCACTTGGAGAACCATTTGTGACCAGCAACCCAAATTCCCCAAAATTTCGACAGCCACCATGTAAACATACAGGCTGTAACACAGATGGCTGCAAAAAACACACAGAAACATATGATTCGGTGCTGGGCGATGGGAAATGGAACTTCAGAGAATTTGTTGTCTATGAGCGTGATTTGATCTACCCTGAATACATCATAACATACCAGCGGGTGTAATGCAGTAAGAAGACCATAGAACACATGCCACCACAAATTGTGGTGAAGTACTGCATGTTACGGTATTATGTCAAACAGCCATGAGAATGTTAAACAGATGTTTATGGTGAAATTAGACATCACAGAGCCTTTATTGTGATTTTGTTCATTATGCGCTGAAGGTATGATGCTGGTTGCTCGCTGCATATATTAACGGGGAACATTTTGTTCAGTCAGTATCGTGTCGTGATTCACTACGCAAGTTTCAGAGATCGCTACACCATTTTAAAACATTAAACAGAAGTTGCTAATCCATTTTCAGTTGACTAGAGATGTCACTAATGAAACTTTTGAAAACAAAATGTTCCCTGCCTATAAGTAACTTTTACAGACAAACCAGTTTTAAACAGCCACCTCAGGGAGTATTGAAGAAGGAACGTGTAATTCATAGTTATAACTTGTTATTAATTAGTTGCTTTGGGAAAACAAGGCAACTTCATAAAACAGGTGGCTGTTTACTACAAGTCATTGTATATTATATAAGATGATATAGGAGAAGAAAGAAAGAAAGAAATGTTTTATTTAACGACGCACTCAACACATTGTATTTATGGTTATATGGCGTCAGACATATGGTTAAGGACCACACAGATATTGAGAGAGGAAACCAGCTGTCGCCACTTCATGGGCTACTCTTTTCGATTAGCAGCAAGGGATCTTTTATATAGGAGAAGAAGACAGCATCTTAAGTTAGATCAAGCAACATCTTTTATTAGATGATTCTGGCCTCTAAAGACAGGTCATTATAGATAGATATATATATATATATATATATTAAATAATTATGGATTGTTAGGTGGACCCAGTCTGTCCCATTCTTTAAAAACTAATATGATTTTGTAAACCCGCCCAATCTTTCTTCTCATCTTCACGATTGGTTGGGTCTAGAAAACTAGATTTGTTTTAAAAATGATGAAACAGGTTGGGTCTAGAAAAAATATTTCAAAACTATGTAACATGCTTTAAAGGAGTAATATTATAAAAAAATAAGTGTTGGAAAGATGTCTATCCAGAGATCTTATATCAATATATACATTTAAAAATTGAAAAAGAGCATTACCAGAACCGATAAACAAAATCACAATTATTTCTACTTTATGGATGTGGCCATATTTATAATAATAATAATAAAATCTTTATTTATAGAAGGTAACTCAGTTAGACTATTCTTCCCTGAGGCCTTCTTACTAATTATAACAATAATAATAACAGTAATCATATTAATTATTAAAAATAAAAACTAACAAAACCATACATGTATATATACAACCATAAAAGATATTGAGACATAATTATATTATATTATATTAATTTCTAACAAGTGTTTGTAACAATTTTTCTTAAATATATTTAAACTAGTACATTTTTTAACATCATTAGGTAAACTCTTCCAGATACCAACTCCAGAAAATAGAAAGCTTTTCTTGTAGTGCTCTATTTTTGATCGGGGAGCTAACATATTTCCATCATCAGTGGAGTGAAGTTCATAAATTGATGATAATTTATGAAATGAATTATCTCCCCATGACCGGGTGTGACATGACTACCAGAATACGATTACATATCGAGAACCACATCAAAGCCAGTAACAGAAATAGATTGCGAGACAGATTTCACCTGTGACAGCAATTGTGGTGAATCTGCTGTAAAAACCCTGTTTATGGGCAATATATACATGTACATTGCAGGCATTTCGATTTGAGTCTGTATTCACAAGTGATGAATTAGAAGCTAGGAAAATCCTAGTAGGTAAAGATGAGGCAATCAATGTTCATGTTTATGACTGAAATCAAGTGTGTTTGTTGGGAGGAAAAACATGCAACACCAACCCAAAATGACCATGTTTGATCGGCTGTCTCCGAAACTAATGCACCTCCAGCTCGCTTGGTGGTGTTCGTGGTTAAAGGTTGCATCTACTACATAGCAAAACTGTCAGTATTTTGCAGTTATTTAATTAAATATGCAATCCTTTTTCATTGTCACAGCAACATCATGTTAAATCGATGAACATTCAAAGTGGTTTAAAAGACATAGTTTAAAAACAAAACTAAATTTATATGCATACTTTAACAATACATAACTGAATTTATTTTGTTTAACTTTAAATATGCTTGTAGTATTGTTTGTGTAAACTATATTGATACTGTACTTATGTCACATAAGAATGCAAACTTTCATTCATTATTAATTGAATCAGGTGATTTTTTTGTAAATGACGTAGTTTTAAAAAGTTACGCCATTTCCTCTAGCTGCTGTGCATTTTTACGGATCATTTAGTTATATTGGAAGGAATTGTCCTATTCATGTTTAGTTTATATTTTATGAAAGTGAATGAAGGGAAAGTGTCTAACATTTATGGAACCGTTCAGTTTTTACCAACAGCTGTAGAACATTGCTTACAAGTAAGTTACAGGCATGAAGTTTCCTACATGATTTCTCTGGCCACCGACCGAGTCTCATGTCATGATTAGCGAAGAGGGTTTGTTTTTTATTATTCAATGCATATAGATCTACACGTCTACTCTGCTATAGCGTTTTCCATTAATTTATTGTATACATTTTTTTATTGCTTTTGTAGCTTTCATGTGTGTTTTCTTTAAAATATCTAAATATGGTTGCCTGAATAATCCGGCTTGTTGCACAAAAGTAGTGCGCAGTGGGGGAGGGGTAGTAGGCGTGGCTTAAAATTTTTTTGTTCATTGAGATATGAATGAAAAAAGGTGAGCACCTCTGGACCAATCAGATTGCTGTAAAGTGTATAGACTCAAAGAAAATTTTATTATAAAAATATAGCAGTAAAGAAATGGTTACACTCGCATGAGTCGTACTGGTTTTATAAAACTTGTGTCATAGTCTAGAGGCAGAATCCAAAACGTGGCTTAGAAAACGATTTCGTTCTACCCGAGAGAGTCAAAGCAACCCCATGGTTATTCCATGTAGGTTGATGTGCTGCATTATATTCCAGTGGAGGTCAACTTTAAAAAGTGGAGGGGGTCACCAGAGGTCATTAAAGGTCAAGCGGGTACAAATTTCAAGCACAAATTAAATTTTCATTTTCTTCATAATTAGTATCTTCATAGCCCTAATGTTTATGTGGGATTACTTTTAAACACAAACAACACACTGAATTAGCCAAGCTATTGTTTTAAAATTTCTATTTGCATAGTATTCAATACAAAATCTCAACTTTAACGTCAATTGTCTCAGTTAAACTGATTTTTTTCTAATAAAACAAGTGGTTTCAAATACACAATGTAGGATATCATTTTACCAGAGAGAGAGTCAAAGCTACGACCATAGTTGTTCCATGTAGGATGATGTCCTGCATAATATTGTAGTGGAGGTCAGCTTTGAAAAGTGTGTGGAGATCAAGGGATACAAATTCAAAGAAAACATTAAATTTTAATTTTCTTAAAAATATTACCTTCATAGTCCTACCTTTTATGTAGGATTACTTATAAACACAAATAACACACCGAATTAGTAAAATTGTTGCTTTAAAATTTCGATTTGCATAGTATTCAATACAAAATCACAACTTTAACATCACTTTTCTCAGTTCATTGATTTTTCAATTAAAAAAAGAGGGTTTCAAATAGGATATCGATCTACCAGAGAGAGTCAAAACAGTCACCATGATTATTCCATGTAGGATGATATGCTGCAACATATTACAGTGGAGATCAGCTTTGAAAAGTGTGTGTGTGTGGAGATGGGGGGGGGGGGGGGGGGGGTCAAGGTCAAGGTACAAATTAAAATTGAAGCAAAAAGTAAATTTTCATTTTCTTCATAAATATTATCTTCACAGTCATACCATTTATATTGGATTGCTTATAAACACAGATAGCACACTGAATTAGCAAAACTATTGTTTTAAAATTTTGATTTGCATAGTATTCATTTCAACACTAAATATTATCTTTAATGTCAATTTTCTTAGTTCGACTGATTTTTTTAAATCCAAAAGGTGGTTTAAAATAGGGTTTTGTTCTACCAGAGAGAGAATCAAAGCAGCAACTATGATTATTCTTTATAGGATGATGTGCTGCATCATATTCCAGTGCAGGTTAGCTTTGAAAAGTGTGTGGGGTCACCAGAGGTCATTAAAGGTCAAGGGGTACAAATTTGAAGAAAACAGTATATTTTAATTTTCTTCAGAAATATCTCTAGTCATACTTTATAAATAGGATTACTGAAATAGTCAAATTATTGTTTTAAAATTTCAATTATGCATAGTATTCAATACAAGATTACAACTTTAACATTTGTTGAATTAAAATAGCACACCATTTGATACACAGATATAGTTTAACATATTAAACATGTGCCTGCACTTTGAAAGAATATAGGCATGTAAATACAGTTTACTACCATATTAAACATTATTGAAAATAACTAACTTCTAAAATTTAAACATAGCTGTCATTTTAAAGATGGCCACCATATTTTTTTAATTACTTTGAATATGAAGTTATTTTCAACTTTCACTTATGGTATTCGTCTGCTTACGACAGTATTTAGCCTTAGTTGAAGTTTACCACTCACTGGATGCATCCCCAAACAATCTGATTTTTAGAACGCTTGGAGCTGATGAGTCATGCACCTTGTTATGGCCTTTATTTCTTTTATGCGATCAAGATGGACATCTCAGCCATCACCGGGGCAGTTCTTCTGCCTCAAAACGAGCAATCCGAAGATCTCTCAAAACCATTCAATCAGTAAGAAGCGACAGGCAGTGTTTACAGAGGGTAGGCATATAATCAGTGCAACATTCCTCATTCATGGGGAACAATTACAAGCCACAGTTCCCATCACGAGGAAGATTCAACAGGTTTAACACTCATCTCGGCGCAGGGCAGTGTCAAAGGAAGAGGGTATAAAAAAATGCCACAATTTTGTGTTAAGTCATCAAGTAACATAATTTTGCTTACAGCTTTAAGGAGTAACAGTTGAACATTATTTCATAAGGGTTATAAACTCAATATGAAATGGTAGCAAGTTTAATATCCTATTTATTACCTGGTGATTGTGTTTTATGCAATATGTCTCAATGATATTAATATAAGGAATTTTAGACGTACATATTCAAATCCAATGTTGTGTGTGTAGATTAGCCTAATACTGTAAAATATTTTATTTTTGTGGGATCAAATTTTTGTGATTTAATAAAAACAAGTCAGTTCACGAGCATTTATTTTCGCGAATCCGCCATGCCTTGTTACTACTAGTCCCGTTAAATGGAAACTAATGAGATCCGGTCCGACTCTGGTCTAATTGAATGACTTTTTTTTTTTTTCAATGTCCAATTTTCGTCAGCTTTTAATTTCGCGTGGAATTTATTTCACAAATCTTATTCAAACAAGAAAATAAAGTAGTGGAGGTAATTTGCTGGTATATATGTATGACGTATAAAAAAAACTATACCAGCAAAAGTTTCTTCAATTTGTTTTATAATTTGGATAATGAAAATAAAATAGTGGTTAAATATGTTTCTGCTTTCTTGGAGTGAAATTGTGTTCCCAACATACCAAAACACCACTCTCATGAATATATATGTTTTAAACACAAAACATATTTTGGGTTTTTCTTCAGTATAGTCTCTTAGAGTATTGGGATAGTTTCTTTTGGACGTCAGTATATATAACTTTATACTCTATTTTTCATAATTATTAATTAGTGACAGTGTTTTGTAAATACAAATTTATATACCGGTATGTCGTAATATATATTTTTTTTTTTAAATGTTTATTATAACTAATTGTTGATTTAATTTATATAAAACATTTAAGGCATATTGTCATAGACCACTGACCTATTTAATGGTCTAACAAAGTATTACCTGAACAAAAATTATTTGATTTGTCCCTAAATGTACTTTATTCAACCATCTTCATAACCACCATACTCCATTTATTAATTATATTTTGTAAAAATAATTGAATTATGGCAATGGTCCATAATTCAAAACCTAAAATTGCCGAGAGGGTTGACATGGATTTCATTCCATCATGGTTCAGTTAAAGTGATGCGATAGCTAAATTTGGTTTCCAACAATTAATGTAATTTTTATTTATTATCCATTTTTAGAGAAATAAGGTCCTTAAATCCGTGACAGTATGCCTTTAAATAGCTTGTTGTAGACATCATTTTTAGAGATGGCTATGAAGTGTTCACAATGCTTGTTGTTAAATGAATAATGTTTTGCTGTGTTACGTATATGTATATCAATACTGAAATATTCAGGTCTACAAAAAATAAGGCAGGGCACAATGAAAACCTAATTTTCACAGTGGTGGTGGGATATTTTCTGTCTCCCACAGTGTGGAATAAGTCTTTTGAGAGGTCATATGACCTCTGATCAGCTGATTGACTGTATTACATTGTATGACTTAACATATGCTGATGGAAAGAAATAAGGGAACACATCGAACTGTAGACTTTAATTCACTACTAGCGTAATAATGTCTGTATTTCATACCAAGTTGTAATGTGGGACTGAATGTCTAGTGTTGAATGTGCTGCCTATATGTTCCCAGTCAACTTCTGACAATATCAATTGGTTTTTGATGCAGTCATTATTTCTTGTTGCTATCGGTGTAATCCTTTATTTATTTCCATCAGTATATAATAGATCATCATGCAAAAAGTTGTGCACATGGTTCTTTCTATTCATATTTGTCATTTGTTATAATTAATTTCGACCACATAATTCAGTTAGCAAAATACATATTTTAATATTGTTATAATTAATTTTGTCCACATAATTTAGCAAAATACATATTTTAATATTTTTGGTTAGCCTTGAATATGGTACATTTATATTGTTTGTGTGAACTTCTTTCGGAGATGTAGACCTATAGCATAGGAATGTAAATTTTCATTGATTAATGGTTAAGTCAAGTGACCTCCCACTGCCGTAGGAACATCACACTTAAACACAAACTTTCTTTGCTTGAAAAACGTAAATTGTGTGTACATGCTATTTAATGTAAAACAATAAAAATAAAATGCCTTGTTTCCATTTTCAGTTGTTTGTTGGGTTTTTTCACATTAGAAACCTCATGAATAGGTCATATGCTTATTGCAAGGTCATAAACAAACTCCATAAATCACGTTGTCATAAATAAAAGGGGCTATATTCGAACAGACAGAAAGAAAGAAAGAAATGTTTTATTTAACAACGCACTTGACACATTTTATTTACGGTTATATGGCGTCAGACATATGGTTAAGGACCACACAGATCTTGAGAGGAAACCCGCTGTCGCCACTACATGGGCTACTCTTTCCGATTAGCAGCAAGGGATCTTTAATTTGCGCTTCCCACAGGCAGGATAGCACAAACCATGGCCTTTGTTGAACCAGTTATGGATTACTGGTCGGTGCAAGTGGTTTACACCTACCTACCCATTGAGCCTTGCGGAACACTCACTCAGGGTTTGGAGTGTGTATCTGGATTAAAAATCCCATGCCTTGACTGGGATCCGAACCCAGTACCTACCAGCCTGTAGACCAATGGCCTAACCACGATGCCGGTCGAACAGATGTACAAGACATGACACTGGTAGTCAGATTGGGGGGGGGGGGGGGGGGGGGGGGGTGGACTTAGTAATCCTGATACACACTTTATACACACACTTGCACAAACACAATGTTCATTAATTTCTGCATATTTAAAAGCCAACATATATACTGTGATGTGACAGTAATAGTGTGCACAATCTGTAACTAGTTAAAGTTAACTAAATAGTTTGTTTTGTTTAATGACACCACTAGAGCACATTGATTAATCAATCATTGGCTATTGGATGTCAAACATTTGGTAACTGACCGTCTTAGAGAGGAAACCCGCTGTATTTTTCCATTGGTTGCAAGGGATCTTTTATATGAAATTTCTCACTGACAGGAAAGCACATACCATGGCCTTTGACCAGCTGGGGGTGGGACGTAGCCCAGTGGTAAAGTGTTCACTTGATGCATGGTCGGTCTGGGATCGATCCCTATCGGTAGGCCCATTGGGCTATTTCTCGCTCCAGCTAGTGCACCACGACTGGTATATCAAAGGCCGTGGTATGTGCTATCCTGTCTGTGGGATGGTGTATATAAAAGATCCCTTGCTGCTAATCGAAAAAGAGTAGCCCATGAAGTGGCGACAGCAGGTTTTCTCAATATGTGTGTGGTACTCGACCACATATCCAATGCCATATAACCGTAAATAAAATGTGCTGAGTGTGTTGTTAAATAAAACATTTCCTTCCTTCCTTGACCAGTTGTGTGTGGTGCATTGGTTGGAACGAGAAAAAACCCAATCAGTTGAATGCATCCCCCCGAGGTGGTTCAATCCTGTGATGCAAGTACCTCAAGCAGGCACTCGACCGATTAAGCTAAATCCCACCCTGTAACTGGTTAAAGTTAAAAGTTCTCATTAAAATGTTTTGGAACTGAAAGCAATTTAGAAATGTGGAGTTCAAAAGACCACCACCTCATAGGCTAGAGAACAGATGACAGACTCACATGGTGAACACTTGTACCAAATATGGAAGTCATCCATTAAAGTTAAAGTTTGTTTTGTTTAACGATACCACTAAAGCACATTGATTTATTAATCATCGGCTATTGGATGTCACATTTGACAATTCTGACATATAGTCTTAGAGAGGAAACAATACATTTTTCCATTAGAAGCAAGGGGTCTTTTATGTGCACCATCTCAGACAGGATAGCACATACCAAGGCCTTTGATATACCAGTCATGGTGCACGTCCCACAAATGGATCACTACATGTGCACTGGTTGGAATGAGAAATAGCCCAATGAGCCACAGCGCAGACCATCCATTATTACATTTCACTAGTTTATACTTATTTTTGTGTTTATATCCAATTAAGGTTCAAGGACCCTGACCTGGGCGTATGCCTCGGCCATCTGTCCATGGCTGTGGGATAGTGGTTAGAGAGAGAGAAGTCTGTGTGGTGGCCATGGACACTGAGCCATTACAACTTGCTCCAAGTGGGAGCCGGTACCAGGAAGTGAACACAGTACTTACCAGCTTTAAGTCCAATGGCTGAACCACTACACCACCAAGGATTCAAGAGCTAAAAATAAATATTTTGTTTAACGACACCACTAGAGTACATTGATTTAGTAATGATCGGCTATTGGATGTCAAACATTTGGTAATTTTGACATATAGTCTTAGAGGAAACCTGCTACATTTTTACATTAATTAGTAGCAAAGGATATTTTATATACACCATGCCCCAGTCAGGATAGTGCATAACACAGCCTTTGGAAAACAGTCATGGTGCACTGGCTGGAATGGAAAATAGCCTAATAGGCCCACTGACTAAATCGACCGTGCATCAGGCAAACACTTTACCACTGGGCTACTTCCCACCCTCAAGAGCTAAAGGCATTTAACCAAGTTCTTTAAATGACCTTGACCCAGACCTGTCAACCTTTAGTCAAGAGAAAGCAGGAGGTGTGTGTTGAAAAAGCAGGAGATTTTGTCAAAAAACAGATTTTTTAACTTCACACAATTTAACCCAAAATCGCAAGGTTGTTGTAAATATTATTACAATAAGTTATATGAACACTACATAATGTCATATATACTTTTTAACCTTTGATCCTGGCTTTAAAAAAAATAAAAATAAAATAAAATGTGTATATATTTCTTTTTAAAGTTTAAATATTGTTATGATTTAATAAATATTTTTAAAAAAATCACTTTTATCCAAAAATGTTAAGAACATAACAAGAAATTACAAAATTTAATTAGTACATTTACAGCATTACACTTACAGGTTACGTTACATCATCATTTGTGGCTAGTGTACCCAAATTGAAGTATCCAAGACAAATTTATATAAATCTTATAAATTAATATTCAGTTTTTACTATAATGAGGAACAGTGGTGTGGTACTAATTTAAAATCATTATAATGATGCAATAAACATTGTATTTCCATTAATCATAAGTAAAACCTCATAACGGACATTGTGTGAAATATACCGGAATTATACCCATTTCCGTGGATAACTTTATATCAAACACAACATTTATTAATTGTAAAA
The DNA here is from genome assembly GCF_016097555.1 of Gigantopelta aegis. NCBI lineage: Eukaryota > Metazoa > Mollusca > Gastropoda > Neomphalida > Peltospiridae > Gigantopelta > Gigantopelta aegis. The sequence continues at coordinate 10,565,723 of NC_054704.1, read as the reverse complement.
AAAAAAAAATATATTGAAGTATACCCTTGTTACCAACTGCACAAACATACAAAATTAACTGACACAAGTATGTTTATATAGCTAATTGGTCTTTTCTTTGTCTTGCTGTGACATGTGATTTTAACATTGTGTGTATTGCTGTCAACTCTGGGCCAGAGTCTGGCACTTCAGATCTGTCATAGCTACTTTATGTTATTTTGGCAAAAGGGGATCGATTTTTTTTTTATGCCTACAAAAATGTCATTTAACAGGAGAAATTGTCTCCTGCACAGGTTGTCAGGAGATTTGATCAAATACCAGGTGACTCCTGCCGAATCCAGGAGGGTTGACAGGTCTGCCTTGACCTTGCCTGGAGGTCATATGGCAATATCAGGCTAGTGAATTATGATACCAAATATTAAAGCCATCCATTAAAGGTTTTAAGTGTTAATTAAAGAAACCGTAATTACACCATACACTACATTTAAATTACCTTTACCTTCACCTTCAAACTGGGTCACATTCAGTGGGCTGGGGTTGTGCACTATGACTTGGTGGAATCCATTAAATAAATCTGTTTTATATTTTTAAAATGCAATCAGAAAAACCTTAACCAAATTCTAAATGGCCTTGCCCAGAGTTCACATTCATAGGATAGGGGATAGGCACTTACTTGAAGGATTACCACTTGGTGAGCGACAAATATTTATGGTCCAGGTTTGAGGGATTTCACTGTGGTTCGTACTGAGATAAAAACTCAGTACCTACAATCCTTAAACCCGATGACTACTAAATTATACCGGCCTCGGTGGCGTCGTGGCAGGCCATCGGTCTACAGGCTGGTAGGTACTGGGTTCGGATCCCAGTCGAGGCATGGGATTTTTAATCGAGATACCGACTCCAAACCCTGAGTGAGTGCTCCGCAAGGCTCAATGGGTAGGTGTAAACCACTTGCACCGACCAGTGATCCATAACTGGTTCAACAAAGGCCATGGTTTGTGCTATCCTGCCTGTGGGAAGCGCAAATAAAAGATCCCTTGCTGCCTGTCGTAAAAAGAGTAGCCTATGTGGCGACAGCGGGTTTCCTCTAAAAACAGTGTCAGAATGACCATATGTTTGACGTCCAATAGCCGATGATAAGATAAAAAATCAATGTGCTCTAGCGGCGTCGTTAAATAAAAACAAACTTTACTTTACTTTTACTAAATTATCTACATTTTTGACTTGACTCTAAATAAAAAGCACCTTCATTCCTTAAACCCAATCACTACTAAATTATCTAAGTTTGTGACTTTAATATAATTTGGATGGTTTGTTCATTTGTTTTGTTTAACAACACCACTAGAGCGCATTGATTTATTAATTGGATGTCAAACATTTGGTAATTTTGACAATTTCTTAGAGAGGAAACCTGCTAAATTTGTCTATTAGTAGTAAGGGATCTTTTATATGCATCATCCTAGATAGGATAGCACATACCACAGCCTTTGCAACTTGGATGGAGAATGTAATATAACTAAGACTCCTTTTCCTTTTATTAGATTTCCTTTAATGAAAGAAAGAAGAGTTTTTCCTCTTACAAGTGCAGGTATTGTCAGTATTTTCAGAGTTTTAGACTGAAATACCACAACATTGGAAGAGAAGTAAGTATATGTATCTTGGTCTATAATAAGTACACTGGTGAACGTCGACTTGGGTAACCATTATGTCTAATTTTAGTGGAACTGTTATTATATGGTTAACTACCCGTCTATAATGGGCATTTTTGTTCACAACCAGCTGTATATAAATAGCACACAATCTGTTAACCACATCTATAATACGCACCTTAGATAATACCCTCCTATCTCTAACAGACTGGTTAACTGTAACCTTCCTATAAAGGACACATTGGGTGGTCTTTATAGAGTTGACATTAAATAGACTTTTGATGGTTGATGTACAAAACCACAGTATGGAATATTAAGACAAGTATTAAGAGTATGACAAGTTTATTACTGGAAATATTTACAAAACAGTGCCAAAGATTTGTTGCAAGCATGACCGCTATTTATGAACATTGGCAAACAGCAAACTCTACACACTTAGTGTCAATTAATTATCTATGTCCAAGATGTAGCTCATGTCCAACTGAACACAAAATAACTGATTATCGAACTGGCTGCCATGGCAACAGTAGGTCTTTGTACTTCTTTGGTTCTGAAAAGAAAAAAAATATTGCAAGGAGGGTATTTTGTAAGGATTTTGGAGGGGAGGTGGAATTAGGTATCAAAGTAGTTACTGAATTAACCAATGACTACAGTCTTTTTATACAGACTGGCCAGTAGGGAACGCTTTATTCCTGTTCAGTAATTGGTATATAGCTTTATTTCCTTTTGCATCTTTTAGAAAAATTCTTATACTGAAAGGGAAAATTGGATTTTTCATGAGTACAAATATTTGGTTATCGGTTTTTATGTTGTAAATAAATGTTCTGATTGCTCTTACTAAAGTGGCATATTCTAAAAAAAAAAAAATTATATTGTACCTTGCTTTACAAACTTCATAATCCATAAACTGTCCTTGCTCATTCAATAAATCATGTATAAAAAGGATGCCTTTTTCAATATAGTTTTTGTACAATATGGGTTTATTATATTTAATGATATGACTGTAACACCAAATATATATACTCATTATTTCATCACTGTTTTCCCAAGTCTGTTTTTGTTGTATTTTTATCCAACTCTGTAATACATTTTTAATTACTTTTTGAATAGCGATGTTGAATCATTTTAAATTAATATGATGGAAATTAAATTATCATTCTTGAAGTTAACAAGTCTTCACTTTTTTTCAATTAGGACAACTGGGATGAAACATACTTAAAATGTTCATTCTCTCGGCGGATTAATCACCGAGGTCAGTCCCTATTTTGGGAGGTTACAATTTTTATGATCCCGGCAAGAAATTTGCAGGTTCTGTGCAGGATCTGAACAGAACCTATCGCCGATGCAAAAAAAAAAAACACAACACAACTAGAGCACATTGATTTATTAATCATCGGCTATTGGATGTCAAACATTTTGTAATTTTGACATTTTTAGTCTTAGAGAGGAAACCTGCTTCTTTTTCCCATTAGTAGCAAGGGATCTTTTATATGCATCATCCCACAGACAGGATAGCATATACCATGACCTTTGATATACCAGTCATACTGCATTGGGTTGAGTGAAAAATAGCCCAATGGGCCCACTGATTGGGATCAATCCTAGATTGACCTTGCATAAAACGAGCTCTTAATCACTGGGCTACATCACAAGGGTCCTTCAGGACGTGGAGTTTCTGATGCCGCTGACGAAGAACCCACTTGTCGAGCAACCCACCACACAAATATGCACCAGCTATCAGTATGGCATGCATGTAAATTCCTGGAAAAAACCACACAAAAGCATCTGTAGTAATGAACAGTTTTTTATAGAATGTTTATCTGTTTAATGATGCCTCGCTTAGAACCTTGTTCCATCCATAGGCATACAGGCTCCCACTTTTGTATGGGGGTTGGGGGGGGGGGGGGGGGGGAGAATTTTGCCCAAATTAAATAAAAATGCTTAAATCTGGAGAACATAATTTATTCATATTAGCATTACTGCCAAACAGGGTTGCAAATGAATCACTAATTTTTTTTTTTTTAATATTATTAAATAGTCCGATCCTCTTCTTTCTCTTATTTATTTTTGGACTGTCCTTCTAAAATGCTCCAAAATATTCGACCAAAATTCCTTTGCTATTTGGTAGAGGACATGTCACCGAGCCCAAATCCATTACTTAATAAAAAATATTTTGCGGGAAAGGCTACTTAAGAAAGACTCTAATTAGTACCTAATTAGGGATTTAATTGTTGTGAAAGTTCCATCCCTGGAACCAAATGTAAAATGTAGAGTATTCTCACCCGATTCAGAATTACCAATTTAAGAAAAAAATATTGCAGGAAAATGCACTTAAGAAGAGGTCAAATGCTAATCAGTCAAATGTTTACTACGCACTTCGAACAATTCACCCGATTCAGAATTACCAATTTAAGAAACAAATATTGCAGGAAAGATAAGAAAATGAGGTAATTTCATCATTTCGTAACTACATTATGAAGCATGTCGTATGGTATGCTGATGCCAACATAATACGCATTAGTTAAAAACATGCAATTGCATATAGGTCATTAGCCATTTTTTGCACTAGGCCTTTGACCGATCAACCTGATCTTTTTAATGATGGATTAATCTTATCTAGAGAGCTTATCGAAGATGGCCACTATTGCCAGCCATATTGACTATGGTTTCCTGTGGATTACTCAAGAATGCTGACCCATCAGCCTTAATCTTTTGTGGTTGATTGCTTTCAACTAGACGGATAACGATTTCGATAGTGCCACCACTCACAAAAGATGGCCACCACATGTCAGCCATACTGAATTTGGTTTCCACTGGATAACTCAAGACTGCTATAAATCTTTCAAGGCACTAAGTAAAACAAGGTGTCACTATATATTGTCTTTAAAATATTGGCATGTAGCATGTTAAAAGAAAGGAAACCATGTAAACTACACTAAAATATGCATACATATTTGTTTTGTTGTTGTTTATATAGTAATTTGAAGGTGTGTGTGTGTGTGTGTGTGTGTGTGTGTGTGTGAAATATTCTAACTACCGGTACTAGATGTCATATTTGATCAAATTCACCACAAAGTTTGGACAGTTTCTGTTAAAAAAGGGATATTTAGTGCCTGTCAAAAAGGCTCTGTTCAGTGTAACTCAAATGTAGGGGGTGCACACCTTTCAGCTAGTGTGTACAATGTGGGTATTGACAAAAGCGCAAGTAAGTTTGCTGAGAGATGTGCGCTATCTTGTCACTGTAAAATGGGTTTTTCAGACGACTAATTGGAGACCATCCATAAAGTAATTTTTTTCAAAATCGGGGATTGTTTTATCACCCCTCTCCATGTACACCTTTTGTATATTTGATCATTACTTCCCCCCCCCCCCCCCCCCCCCCCCCCCCCCCCCCCCGCGTGTTCAGGTGTAAATTGATCTTCGACGCTGAAAAGTACATCGGACACAATTAGGAGCATGGACTACATCCATCTGATACCAATAAAATAAGACATTTTGGCGTATGTAGTCCCTCCCCATATAATGCCCGCCCCCTCCCCCCCCCCCCCCCCCCACGTCTGGGTAAATTTACTTCATAGATGGACCCTCGTTGCAAGGCAAAATATATTAAAGATTTTTTAAAGAGTTAATAACAAATAGTTTTCGACCATACAGCCTGTCACACCCCTTGTACCACCAGGATATGTTTGTGTAACATACTGACATGTTTCTGCATAATAGAAAAGCCTTGAAACATTTCAACACCATTTCTTGCAGCGACATAAATGTAATTTTTGACATGCATTACCTACAATAGAATTGTCCACACTGACATCTATCTCTCCATGGGGTGGGGTGGGGTGGGGGGGGGGGCAGGCAGGATCTAACTCAGTCAGTAGAGCGTTCACCTGAGATGCTTGAGTTGAAGGATTGAATCCCTTAGGTGAACCCAAACTCTGATTGTTTTTTTCTGTCTCAATCAGTGCCCAATGCCTGGTACATCAAAGGAAAAGTATAGCGGTTTCCTCTCAGATTATATGACCAAATGTTTGACATCCACTAGCCAGTCATTGAACAAAACAAACGTTAACTTTCTAGCGCTATGTTACTCCAACGAAGAACCAAGAAAACTGTTCATCGTGTGTATTTGGATTTTAGAATGTCCTTCACTGACAGCATCACCTACTTAAAGCAAAATGTGTCTGTACTTGACAAGAAATGTAATAAAGCCTGGAACAGTCTTCCTTCAAGACAGATGCTGTTGTTCTTTGGATTTATTATAAACTAGAAGTAATTTGAAGAAAAGATTATTCATCTTTAAACGATCTGAGAAACAAACCATTCCTTCATAAATATATCATACTTGTCATTGCCCATCTTAATAAGTCTGTTCATCATATCAATGAAAGCTTGGACTTCAATGCCTCATCTGTTTGCTGCTTTCTTTAAATATATTTTCCATATGTCCCAATCTGATATTTCTCAGAAATGTCTTCTGAGTGTATTTGGTCTGTTCGTGGTGTCTGGGACATTTAAACTTTTGACAGATCTTCTACTACCACCTTTCATAGAAGCATTATTCTGCTCATGTTCCTGGTCAATAGCAACAGCAGAGAATGAACAATCTGTCTTGGTTATCAGCATATACATCAACATTTTATTCATGAAGTGTCGCCAAATCTTGCAAATGCACTGAAAGTCACCTAGTTTGTGTTGTTTCAAGAAACCAATAATGATAAAAATAAAGTTTGCTTTTCAAATGCTCAAAGAAAGAGCATTATTTTTATTTCCCACTGCAGAACTGGAAAACAAAATTAGAACAGGGTTCATGATTCAGCTCTGTGATTGCAGCAGTCTTTGACTGATGAAGTATAAATCATACATGTCTTCTACTGTAGGAGGGTGGGGAAGCGTCACATTAGTGGTTTTTGGGAAAGGAGTCTGTCGATCCTGAAGAGGCAACTCCAGCCTATATATACTAGGACATCCACTAATTCACTACCATCAAGAACATAGATCTGCTACCACTTTGAGTGCTGCCATCTTCACGTGAAGGCATCCGAGAAACACAATTAAGTGATATTCACTATGACTTAATAGACATATACATTCAATATGTTTGTCATTGGCATACAAAGGGTGGTCCAGGATAATTATGAATATTTGTTTGGGATTCAGAATACAAACTTTCGTTTTCAATACACACACTGAGTGATGAATAGGCAGCGTTACAAAAACAGGAATACAAGAGAAATGATAGTCACATTCCTTTCAGGGTGGTACTCCCTGGCTGATGGTTATCGTGGAATATAGCCACGAAATAATCTCATCTTCATCAAAACCATACCATTCAAAAAGTATTCCTGGTACATTGACTCACATGACCTACGAGGTTCATGCCTGCAATATGTGCATTGGGCATATGTACAAACCAGTGTAATATGAATCCTGCGAATTTTTTAGTGCTGCAACGATAAACCGGTATACCGGTATACCGTGATAATTTATCAGCTCGATACGAACCGCGGTACAGTTTTGCGTATCGCGATTTTTACACGCTATCTTTTTCCGTGTATTTTATTTGACTTGAAATAAGCAAACAAACAAACAAACGAAAACACCCATCATTTTATTAATTGGTGATGACAGAAAATGTAACAACCACGTCAAGCGTCGTCGGCTTTCTTGTTGGCATACGAAGTTATAGGTCGATTATACTTGGTTCTAACTTCTAAACAAAACGTGTTAAAGGTCCAATAAAAATAACCAGTTAACGATAATTACAAATAAATGTTTTGTTACTTACACATTATTATTCATTGTTCATTCACAATGGAATACGGCTACAGCTATCATATTCAAAGAAATAAACCAATAAGTGAGAATCGCACTTAGCTGTTTTTCCCTGAACTCGGAATACTTCGGCCGATCATTCAAAACACCTCGGCCAATATTACCTCTGGTTCGGTCGATCTGCCGAAATATTGCGATTCAATATGTACATTTCTGTGTCAAGCGAGCAGCAACGGAAAAGCCCGATAGCAAGGATTTCAAAATGTGACAATTTAAAAACAGTTTGACATCGTCACACCGGTGTTCTAGTAGACTAGTATTTTGTTAAAAATAAAAATGACCACGAAGAACATTATGCTACTAATAATTATATGTCGTGGTTTATATAATCATTTACGTTCTATGATGGAATCAATATTACAAATATTTCGATTTATATACTTAGTATTACTTATTTAACTCAAACTAGGTATGTTAAGTTTTATTCACGAAAAACGCGTGCAACAATTATTTAGCAACTGACCATCAAAGAAACGCCGACGTGTTTGATGTTTGTGATGATGGGTTTAGCCTGACAGCTGAAACTAATAAAGATCATTAATAAGTTTATGCATTCTGCTTTCATTAAAAAAAACACCCATAAATATTAAATTTAAATAATATCAACTATATTGCAATACATATTGCAATACGGTTTCTTATATCGCAATATATCGCAATACGGTTTTGACCGTATCGTTGCACCCCTAGAATTTTTGCAACATAATTAAATATGTAAGTCACTTTCCCCAAAGAGATCAGGTGGACATAATCCTTCTCTTCTTCTTCTGCGTTCAAACACTGTTGGTTATGGCTCTTAATTTAGATCAGGATTTGTATGTTCCTGATGAACTGTGTGGTGTTGATCAGTTCAGCTTTGGTTCCCCATAGCTTGTCTCTGAAGTGCATCGGTATTGGCCAAGAGGTGTTCTCCAATAAATAGTGTTTGGCGCCATTAATACTGATGCTGCCCTTGAAATACTAGTCTAGTATAAACTATGTAAATATTTAATGTTAGCTATTTTAAAAAACAAAAAACCCCGTGAAATTGTCATTAACCAACTACAAGATGTGTAACGGACTTATATATGTAAATCTGTGTTATTAAGTGTGTAAATAGCAATAAATACTCATATGTTCAATTCTGACACCTACACTGGCTTTCATGGCAGCCAAAGTGGCCATTTTGAAAAATGGCTGCCACAACAATCACCGAATAAATCTCCAATGTTCCTATTTCAAAAATATTTCCTAAGATATGTCCTAAAATGCAAAATGGCATGTTTCTATCGTCAAAGACACACATTTGACCTTGATGGTGATGAATCGGATGATGATGTTAATACTGAGGAAAACCTTTTAGTTGAAATGCACACATAATATTTAAGGGCAGGTAATATAGTATGCTTATTATAATACAAAATGTTGTATATTCCCTTAATTTACCCAAGAAACAGAAATAATTTAGGCATATATAAATTGTATACCGGATAATATAAACTAAATCCGCATAGGTTTTTAGAAGGGAATTTTTTTTAGATTTTTTAAAACTATATATAATTAAAAATGGCTATTAACATGTTTTATGACTCTGTATACCATATTCATACATAATATTGACTTATCTGTACAATACTCACCAAAAGCTATCCATTAATATACATGTCCATGTTCTAAAGAAAAAAACCATCTGTACAATACTCACCAAAAGCTATCCATTGATATACTACATGTCCATGTTCTAAAGAAAAAAAAACATCTTTCACATTGATGCTGTAAGTTATTATCTTATCTTTTCTGCAATATGTTTTTCTTAAAGCGGCAGTCCCTGGAATATTTTTATTATTTAAAGCCGCACACCCTAGTTCCATCCAGCGAAAATAAATTATAATTTGGTTAATCTACAAACCTGTAACACACTTAGATCACGTTTTTATCAAATGGAGTGAAAAAGCAGATTTTATATCGATAAATACCATGGGAATCCCCATGTCCCAATTGCTTGAAATAATTTTGAAAGTTAGTATTCTGATGTCACCGGCAGATGTCGCTCGAAGCACAACAATGCCTACGTCACGACAAATTTCACAGACTTGGGGTGCGTTCGTTTCACCTCTCCTGGATATGTTCCAACTGTTCTGTCCTGGTTGTATCCCCTCTCCAGATATCGTAAGACTTAGCAAAATTATTGGTTTTAAGGGTTTGTAACGTTTTGTATTGAGACACTTACTTGTCTGAACTTTATTGTTACTGAAAATGTTCACGAACTGTGAAAAAAATCTCACAAATGAACAACAACAAATCGGATGTTTATTGCGCGAACCGTGCACGAGAAAACAAAACGAACCAAAATGATAACGGTCACGTGATATATCAACGTCTGTGACATTAAAAATAGATTGGACCTCGCTTGCTTAACGGTTTTTTCTCGACAGAACGTCTTGTGAAAAAAATGCAAAAAATGCATTTCGTGGTTTTACAAACATCAGGATTACCAAAAAGCACTTCAGGTGAATGGAAATGTGTATTCTAAATAATAAAATGTAAGTAAAGTGCAATTTTATTTGTGAAAAATGGGGTTTAATAGCGAAAAACAACGCCGTAATGGTTAACAAATAGCCGTAACTAGGGTGTGTCCCTTTAAGCATTTAGAACAGTTAATCCAATCACATTTGGTGCATATAAGACACCGCACTCCGCATTGGATTCGCTACGCTGGCTTTTTCAAGTTAAAAATAAACCCAGTATTTTGAAAGTGGGACACTTTTGACGGGCTCCTACCGACGTCAAATACGGCTAAAAATAGCACAGTTAACTACTGTTGCATTACAAAATGGCGAAAATTGTTCGAAGTGCGTAGTAAGCATTTGACGATATGCGTTAATGGCGACAACTCGCGAGTGAATTAAAAGTGCAGTTATGCTTGTATTTGAACTTAGAACTTGATTTTATAAGACTGAAACCAGAGATGGCAGCTATTCTGAATCGGGTGAGCATTCTCTACATTTAACATTTGGTCCCAAGGATGGAACTTTCACAACCATCAAATCGCTAATTAGCACTAATTAGAGTCTTTCTTAAGTAGCCTTTCCCACTAAATATTTTTTCTTAAGTAGTGGATTTGGGCTCAATGAGATGTCCTCTACCAAATAGATATTTATTTTGAAAACACAAAACATAAGATATTTAATTTAAAAATCATTACTCCTCAAACTTAATCATGTTCATGGGTGCAATTCCTCTCGGTCTCTTGCCTCCAATTCTGATTATTTTGAGGGGTGCGATTTTTCCCTCCTCTGCATTTTGAGGAGTGTCATTTCTACTCCCCTCGTAAGCATTTTGAGGAGTGCGATTTTTAGCACTCCTGGGTTTTTTAAAAACGAAGGTCTGCTCTTCTTAAGTGCACTTTCCCGCAATATTTTGTTCTTAAATTGGTAATTCTGAATCGGGTGAGCATACTCTATATATATTCTTTATTCCTCTTAAAGAGAGTTGTAATAACAAAAACAACAGATATACAGATATACATACAAAGAAATAATTACAGCACAGAGACAAACAAGTATACATATTAGTGATAACTACAGAGAAGAAAGAAAAGAAAACGAGTTTCAAAATAAACATATAATATTAAATGTGTTTTACAATTGTACATGCACACAAGGTGTACCGTTTTGCTGTGTACTGTATCTCATTTATTAATTAACGTGTTAAAATATGTTTTACTTGAATAAATATATGAATTCTACGACAATCTCAACATGGTTTCGTGGTATCTTTATCAAGGTCTAAGGGCGGATTAGACCAATATCTAAGATTGAACACCAAAAGTCATCTCTGGTTTTAGATAAATACTGACAGCTAATTATAACATGTATAAGAAGATCTGAGTAATGTAACAAAGGGAACAAAAACCTTGAGATAACCGTGGCCTCCATGTAGCGCATATACTTATAACATGATGGAGAACCAAGCCCCCTCATTGAACCCCCTCTTCTTCTTTTTGTTACCGTCCCAAACAGTGCCTGGTTTATTAAAGGTCACGATATATGCTGTCCTATATTACGGCAATTGGTTTGTGCATTTATTCGGATATATTTCTGTTTAAAATGATGCCTTAAATATAAAATGGTCTGGCACATGTGTGTATATATATATGCGGATATGACGAATAAAATTCAAAAAATATTTATTACATAAAATGTTACAAACAGTAGCAAAATAAATCCAAATTGCCCGGATAAAGTTTCACCGAGCATATTTATTTCAAAATTTTCTTGAGAAGCATGCCTCCGAATCCCTTAAAAATCCTACTGTCTTCGGGAGATGAAATGGCTAATAAGGGTACGATTTTTGTAAGGGGGAGAAGTAGGGGGAAGGCTGATTTTGCCCGAATTAAACGAAAATTCCCGAATCTTGATAACATTTATTATATACATAGCAATGAAATATCTACAGAAACCACAAAAGTGATATTTGGTGAAAAGTCATATTTTGACTGTAGTTTAGTTGTGAACAAATTCATGATTCAATTATCTCCCTTGTAGATTGTTACGTTTTAATTACTGCGGCCAGTGCATATGATCGTATTTGAAAAATTAAAACAAAATATGTAATTTAAACAATTATGTCTTTAAAAAATAGAAAGAAAAAAAGGATCGTCTTCCTCCGTGTGCACACTGCCAGTGAACACCGACTGTGATTTGTAAATTCTGGCATTGAAGATCAGTTTCATTTTACACTTGTTGTTTGCCCACGATTCAGTGAATTTTGTGTTAAATAAAATAAAAATATTACCATTGTAAACCACCAGTTTTCAAACTAATTCAGTTATTATGTAACCCAAGTATGAATGTCATTACTAACATTTGTAAATATCTATGTTGCTATATAGCAAACCGTCAATCGTTAGAATAGATGAAAATAATTTATATTTATTATTTAATGTTGTATTGCAAATTGGTTTTATACTTTGTATATAATTCATGATTTTATTTAACGTTTTATTGTATATTGTTTTATTCTGTTTTTTTATCAATATATTTTCTGGGCGAGCATTCCATAAGGAAATAAAGTAAATTAAATTGAAATGGAGTGTACGCCACATTTTAGTGGAGTAATCACCTGGAATCGACCGGGCAAGATATATTTAGTAAAAGAAATGCGGAGGAAATGTTTAAATTACACCCATAATTATTATTAAAATTTTAAAATAATTTTAATTTCTATAGGGGCCTACCAAGATTTAAAATATATACTTACATGTAGTAGGCTATTTTAATTTTGTAAAAATGTTCTCTCTATCTCTCTCTCTCTATATATCTCTCTATCTCTCTCTCTCTCTCTCTCTCTATATATATATATATATATATATATATATATATATGTCTCTCTATGTCTCTCTCTCTATCTATCTCTCTTTTTCTGCGCCCCTCTTTATTTTCCAGCACCTAGCTCCGTTATTTCCAAATGCACTTTTTTTCCCACACATAAAAAAAATCCACAACGATCAGTCTGCACACTGGACATCAAAGGAAACAAGCCGCGTTGTGTACGAAAAAGTAACTGACGAAACATTTACTACAGTTACCGTAACGTAATTTAATAGTATTTTTAACAGCCTCTATTTTGTCCCATACCTGTATCCATTTGTATGTTTAATACACACAATAAAAGTTATATTTTATTTGAGCAATGAAAACATTTTTATTTTTTATGGATTCAGCAATCTCCGACTGAAAACCCACACTTATTTGGCGCCAAATTTGTCACGTGATCAGAACGGTCACACAACCTTTTGTTTCCACTAACTGTCGTCTGATATTTTGTCCTCAGTTACAGATATAATTGATTATAACTGACGATTTTTACTTTCTGTCATTCTGTTTATTCAGCAGTTCTTATAACATATTGTAAACTTTTCATTTTGGGGGGATATGACCGCTTATAAAATCAACGGAAGTGGTATGTTTAGCATTAAAATCATTCATCTTGGGTGCCAAATAATATACACCGCCACTACAAAAACGAAACTATTTTTTTATCAGCTGGCGATAATATTTTATCACAACGATCGATTCATTCGATGAAGGTGGAAATTTAAAAAATGTTTTCGACATTAGGGGATCACGCAAACGTCTTTTTTTGTTTTTCGTATATCTTGAAATCTGTATTAAAATAATAATATTAAAACTTTGATCGGTTCAGCAAAACCGGAACTGCCGTGAATATCAGACCGATAACATCTTCGGTTCAATTAAAATACGAGTTTGCTTGTATTTCGTATACACTTTTTGTAATCAAAATAAGGAGTATGTCTTTCCACAAAGTCTATCAACACACAACAACATGGTAACCACCAAGCTCTTCCCCCAACCATTGGATTTTGTTTTCGTTTTTTTTTTTTTTTTTTGAAGGGTGTGGTGCTGCGCGGCCGCCCTCCTTTAATTTTCACCCAGCGAGAACACTGATATATATATATATATATATATATAGAGAGAGAGAGAGAGAGAGAGAGAGAGAGAGATATATATATATATATATATATATATATATACACGGGATCTCCTTGGTCATTTTGAGGAATCTAACCGCACATGCGTGACAATGAGAGCAGACTAAAACTTTATTATTAAGCTCCCTGGAAACACTTGTCTAATGTCTGTATTTATTATTATTTAAACATATTTATTTTGCTTCTGTACATAAGGAACAATCTTCACGAACTAACAGCTAATGAGTGATGCTGACTTCGGCTTACACCGTTTAACCATCGATACCCCGTTTGAAACTTAAGTTCAGCCAGCCGTTTGTCACTAACGTTCGCTATACTGGTTTTTACGCTACACAATAAACACAATTACCAATTCAGGAACCAGTTGAAATAGTTTACAAACGTTTAGCGACTAACGGATTTTCTGAACGTTGAAAACCCGTAGTATTCCGAATCTTACATTCGGGAGTATTTCGTCCGATTACGGATATTCCGGTATCACGTGAGGTGTTTCAATTTGCTGTAATATTTATTTTTGTTCCAAATGGAAATACCCTTAGAAATTTACCAGGCGTGGCATGGTGAAAAGGGAGACGTTTTCTTTCCACATAATTATTTTGTATATTTGTTTTAATATTGTTTTATATAATTTTTTAAATATATTTTTGTTAAACAGATATTATTTGAACGTTTATTTTAATTTCTTACTTTTGTTAACATTAGTCACGAGACAATCGTCACAATGTTCACGGAAACTGAAAGTAGAAATTCCAAGAACGCAAGTTATTATTTAAGATAAGAAATATAGCTGGGAAGTCCAGTCTTACTTAAATTTGCTATTAAAATGTGATCGTATTGTAATAATTTGTGGGTTTTTTCATCAAATTATTACTCGTCTTTGATCATCAACATGGCGAGTGCAGCTGACAGTGACAGGAGAAAAGTTGTGGTGAAGGTAGGAATTTGGGACATTTTGTGTTTAGCATTGCGAAACATTGTTGGATGAAATAATGGAATGTTACCACAGCACAGTTGAAGTTGTGGCAATTAAAGAGACCTAACTGAATTTACTGCCGTGTAAAACGTTTCTGACTAACACTAATGTTAGGCACAGACTACCAACTGCCATGACAGAGTTGGCCAACTTTTGACTCTCACGACTTCAATGACTGTCCAATTGTTAACTAGTCTGAGGGCTCTTACAACTCATTTTTTAACCTGTATGATTTCTATGATCAATTAGACTGTTAATCTGAGCGCACCCGTTGTAAGTCGAGAGTTGGGGGAAATTACAACACAATCATCAAGTTGGCCAACTTCGTTGTGACAGTTGACAGTGTCAGAGTAGCATAACAGGTCCTTTATAACAGCTACCGGTAAAAGAAATTTGTTCACAACATCAGTGTCTGTATTTCCAATGTGTTTCTCGTTGTCCTATTGTTTTTAGTAGCTAAAACTTCATTTTACTTCCAAATACATTGGGGCTCACGCTGTAGGTAGCCAAATTAGCCATTGTCTAATTTTTTTTTAAAAATGGCTAAAAAATTTGCAAGTCGCTGAAATTTTGGCTAGCTTTGTAAAGTCTTTGAACCAAAGTAATAAAAACAGACCGACAATGCATGTCAATTTGAATACACATGCCAGTTCAGGGCCAAAAGACATGTAGGCTTTCCCAAGGGCTGACTTCAGCCAGACTGAGCGAAAACAAAACGTTCGCTAGACTGGTTTGTGCGCTTCACGTTAAACCAAATGGTCACGACAGACACCAATCAAATAGTTTGCGAACGTTGGGAAGAACGCTCATTGGCTGAACTGAGGACAGCTCTCGGTGCAAATATATGTCACGCTTCAGAGTCAGCTGACACCCACGTGTCAAAGAGACATCGTTGCGGACATTAAACAATACGATTACACAGAAGTAAATCTTGATGTAAATTTGTAGAAAAACAATAGTTGTTCGCATCAATAAATACCTAACTGCAGTTTCATTTATTTCCTTTGTCTTTGTTCTTTTCATATCCATGGTCGAGAGCACGCATGCAGATTGTGATCGCGGGAAATGAACATGCAGTATTTATACAAAGTGCAGTTAAATGTACACTGAATAAAATTAGTTTACAATAATCATATTTGCTAGATAATGTTAGATATAAATTTATAAGACTGAGGTGATATTTAATAAGTTACCGGGATTTTAAAAAGACCGTAATTTTAATTATATTAAAAAAAAATATTCAAAGTAATATATTAATTGCCCCTACCCCCATTGCTGTCTTTGATTTTGATCAGGTAATACGGTTTTGTTATTCAGATTTATTCCAGTTTGTACACAATTAGCTGAAAAAGATGCATTTTCTTATTCATATATAAATACTCTATATAGTACTGTGTAAAACAATTTTGGCTAAAGCATTTTCAATATGGCTAATAAAAATTCCATTTGGCTAATATTTTGGCTACAGGTATTTTTGATCCAGGGTGAGCCCTGATACATGTATATATATTTTTTCCTGTCTACAAAACTATTGTGAGATGAAACCTAGTCTTGAATTCTCAAAAACATTCATGCTATTGGAAAAAATTTAAGATCATATTAAGTGCATAACAACCTTCTTGGAATGGGAGTGGGGGAGCACACAGATCAGTAATACTGTATGAACGATATCTGGAGTGGTGGGGCACAACTTCTAGTGGTGAGATCAAAGTAAATCTAGTAGGGGAGGGGGCACACGCCACATTTTTATTTTTTGTTAGATAAAGTAGGATACATTTTTCATCTTCGGTGAGGGGCACAATAAAATACATTTCATATATAATTTCAGTCATTAAAAATGCTCTGTCAGAAATGTGTTACAATAACACAGTGGCGTATCTATGGAAAATAGTGCCTATGGCAAGTACTGAAATTGCGCCCATGACCAAACATTTGACACCCATCATTTAGATAACGTCTGACTTTAATAGAAACTGCTCAGTGGTGCCCCCCCCCCCCCTCAAGTGGCGCCCAGGGCAAGTGCCATATCTGCCATACCCTAGATACGCCACTGCAGTAACAGTAAACTAAGAACTGTCTCTTTAAAGGTCTACATTTATCAAAAACGTAATTTACTATTGTTTGGTATCTACTTATACCTTTTTCAATATACATGTATATGAAGTATCAATAAAATAAAATAATATTTTTTTACCCATTTTTAATATATTCGCAATAAAAAAATCGCGTTTTTCCCATCACTTGCCAAAAAGCCTCTGATCCCGTGACGCGCTAACCAGCATAACATGAAGGCGTGATTCGCAGCCTTTCAGTCATTTTACATGGAAGAGTATTTTTAAAACGCGAAAATGTTATTCTATTAAATTGAATAATATGTTTGGAATGTTATTTTCAAGATATCTTTCAAATGTGAAACATGGTGAACCATTGTTCGGTGTATGGATATACAAAAGCTGCAGTTAAAGGCAAAAGAATTTGCATATTTTTCCGAAAGACAAACCGACATTGTTTGCACAGAAGCAGTTCTTAAACCGAACACATGCATATTGGAAAGGACTGTCAAGATGGGATTCGATTTGCAGTGACCACTTCACACCTGGGGATTACGACAATTATCTAAGATGGTGTAAATTGTTCATATTTGGCACAAAGATACACCTCAACATGATGCATTTATATATGTTAAAAAAATAAATGTAGGAAAAATATTTTTTAGAAAAAATAGCATTTTTCATGTTCAGGCTGTACATAACGATATCCCGAACATCGCTTGAAGACAAAAACAGATAGGCCTACCAAATGTTAATGCGATTTTTTCTAAAAAATATTTTTCCTACATTTATTTTTTTAACATATATAAATGCGTCCGATAAGAATGAGCTATTTTCCGAAGAATCATTACATGCTGTCGCCATGCTAACCTACTAATGAATGAGTGGAATTTACCTGTTGCTACGTCACAGGTCATATGCAGGTCAAATCGACTGGATCAGTGTTTTTTCCCCTGAGCGTTTTACAAAAAGTCGCTTTATTAATAATTGGGGTGGTATTTTTTTTATTTTATGGTTAATAATGTAATCTTTATGGGTTTTTTTTTTAATATACTGTGTATTAATAATGTGCCATGATTGTGGACCTTTAAAGTATAAAAATCCAATATTAGTGAAATCAGGGCTACCTCTGGGTGAGCAAAATGTTTCACCAAATTGTCTATTAAACTTCAAAAATTCCAAAAATCGTCGGTTACTTTAAAAAAAAAAGTCACTTTTTACATGAAATTATTTCGCCAAATTAAAATAAAATTTGCCAACTACTTTCAAAATTCACAATTGGCAAATTTGGCGAGTGCCAGAGCTAGCCCTAGAAATTCAGTGTAAATAATCCGGCCCTAATCTAGAATTGAACAAGTAGGAGAAGTGACTTCTCCTTTCCCAGGAGAAAGAGGAAAAAGTTTGATTAAAATAGGCGAAGTGAACATTTATTGATGTATTTCGTAACGTTTCCCCAGTTTCCGCATTCAGTCGGAAAAATTCTGAATTTTAAAACTCTGTTCTAATCATAATATTTTGATATAAAATACTAATTCCAGTAATAAAATTTAAACAAACAGTTGTATGTTACATTAAAAACTTGATATTATTAAGTAGTTGAATATGTGCCGTTATGTTAAAATTCAAGTATTAATAATATTTTCTGGCATTACTGAATTGAATGTGGCCGAGAATTACCGTATTTCTTCTATAATTACGACCACATTTCAATTCAATTAATTTCAAAAACTGACAGTGGTAGTAATTTTTTCCAAGCCAAATTAAAATTTACTAGTGGGTCATAATTTTTTTATTTTGCTGAAACCAGACGATCGAGGGCAATACAAAAATTCTGTTATTTGCAAAGTGTTGTGTAGACACTGACTATTTCCATTAATTAATGTTAATTCAGGCTTAATTTGTTTTCTAAATTTTAATATAATATTCACATACATTTTGTACTTGCAGAAAGAACCACGCTTTACCATGAAGTAAACTGTCCCACATCCATTTCTTAATCGCAGGCTACAAATCAGTGGGTGTTAGCAAACCAACGTATCAGTCTATTTATTCATCTAGATAGGACAGCTAACACAATGCAGTGTAATTTACTTCTGAATTAATATTAATAGGACAAAAAAACAAAAACCTGATTTAGATGTTTGCTAAATTACATATTACACATTGTAGGCTACACATAAGCCATAAGCATAAGTATTTTGAATGTTTAGCATACCGGGTAAGTGTTTTGTAAAATTCTCTGCAGCATACAGGGGTCCAGAAAGTACTCGCCTGCTTGCCAAATGTGAGTAAAAATTCTGACGGACAAGTTAAAAAATGCAACTACCAGTCCGACAAGTGATCTGTCTTTTTCTGACTAATTTTTATATTTAAAAAAAAACACTTTTTTTGATCGAATCTGCAACTCCAAATGCCAAACTTCCAAACCATTTAAACAAATGGTTTAAAAAGATGATGGAATGAAGGAACTGTTTTATATAACGATGCACTCGACACATTTTATTTACGGTTATATGGCATCAAACATATGATTAAGAATCACACAAATATTGAGAGAAAAAACCTGATGTCGCCATTTCATGGGCTACTCAAAAAGATGATGGAAGACACAACAATACATGTACCGTAATAATAACATCACACTTTTAAACTGCGCAAATGCGACATCCGAAAACCGAGCTGGTCAAAGGTCAATACGTCCTAGAAATGGCTGATTTACGATGAAAAGATGTTGCTGATGTGTTTTCAATAGATTGTTTTGTTAAATATTTGCGGCATGTCACTTAAATTTTATAAATCTATATGAAAGAAATGTGAAAAACTTAGTCTTTACCAGAATGAATTATTTTTTTTATTGATTTGTCAATCAAGGTTTGGGTCCTGATTTTATTTGCCACGTAATGTCGATCACTTACCAAGTGTTCTTAATAATGATGTTTTTCATTAAATACATATATACCATGTGAAGTGAAGACAGTGTATTGTTAAACAATAACATATTGTTATATAGGTTGGCAGACCAGTAGAAATTATGGCAGGCTAGCGAATTTTAGTTGATTCTGATCCGGCGGGCTAGTAAAACTTTTCGATTTCTGCATCCCTGGCATATAATTTTTGTAAGATGCTTTGCAGCACTTATGTGAAAGCAAAAGTAGGAATAACACTTTTACTGGTTATTGGGAATACAAAATAGACAGTAAAACATATAGCTCATACAGAGTGCGACAAACCCACTAGCCCTGGTCCAAGCTAGTGCATGTTCGGTCTGGGCTAGTGACAGTTCGGTCTGGGCTAATGACAGTTCGGTCTGGGTTAGTGACTGTACGGTCTGGTGCATGTTTGGTCTGGGCTGGTGACTGTTTGGTCTGGGCTGGTGACAGTTTGGTCTGGGCTGGTGAAAGTTTGGTCTGGGCTGGTGACAGTTTGGTCTGGGCTAGTGCATGTTCGGTCTGGGCTAGTGACTGTTTGGTCTGGGCTAATGAGTGTTTGATCTGGGTTAGTGAGTGTTCGGTCTGGGCTAGTGAGTGTTCGGTCTGGGCTAGTGACTGTTCGGTCTGGGCTAGTGACTGTTCGGTCTGGGCTAGTGAATGTTTTGGTCTGGGCTAGTGACAGTTTGGTCTGGGCTAGTGACTGTTTGGTCTGGTGAATGTTTGGTCTGGGCTAGTGACTGTTTGGTCTGGGTTAGTGTCAGTTTGGTCTGGGTTAGTGACTGTTTGGTCTGGTGCATGTTTGGTCTGGGCTAGTGAGTGTTTGGTCTGGGCTAGTGAATGTTTGATCTGGGTTAGTGAGTGTTCAGTCTGGGATATTGACAGTTTGGTCTGGGCTAGTGAATGTTTGGTCTGGTGAATGTTTGGTCTGGGCTAGTGACTGTTTGGTCTGGGCTAGTCAATGTTTGGTCTGGGTTAGTGAGTGTTCGGTCTGGGCTAGTGAATATTTAGTCTGGGCTAGTGAATGTTTGGTCTGGGCTAGTGACTGTTTGGTTTGGTGAATGTTTGGTCTGGGCTAGTGATGTTTGGTC